>NW_015173140.1:657081-710675 GCF_001447785.1 Gekko japonicus
ATGGTTTTCCCTCGTATGGCCGTGGCCCCGCCCCCAGCGTGCCTGGTGTCGTCACGTCACTTCTGGGTGATGTGCGTGCGGTGCACGCACACACCAGACACTGGCCAGGAGCCCCACGCTCCCCGCGAAGATCAACTTGGCAACCCTACAGATTAGAGTCCAGGCACTTAACCACTCCGCCAAACTGGCTATCTCTCACCAGTCAACATACCTGAATTGTCTGTAAGCGTGCTTTACAATGGAAATAAGTCTCTCCCCCCTTTCCCCCTTTTCAAAGTTCTGTTCCTCTCCCCTCCATAGTTGTTGTTTTTTTTTTTTTGGGGGGACTACATCGGTGGCAGGGAACAAGGTAGATCTTGCTGCCCCCCCCCCCAGGGCCCCCTTCTCTTCTTCTTTGTACGCCTGGCATTGCCTTTTCCCAACAAGGAGGCAGGATGCGGAAGCCCTGTGTGAATTCAGTGGCCACAAGGAAGCCACTCCTTACCCGCCACCTAGGTGCAAACATGAAAAGGGATCACACAGACATGGCTATACAAATCGGATTTCTTCATGCTCAGGCTGTTTCTGGACACATTTACTTCATCACACACACGCCTGGGATCGGGCTGCGGTGCTGTGCCCTCGACTTCTCCAATAAGAATTTAGAAGCCTGACCCCGTGCAGAACTGCAGGCTTAATCTCTACTAGTCCTTCTCATCGTGCTCAGAACTGCATTTGCAAAGAGCAAAAACAACCCCCCCCCCAATGAGAGCAGATGAACTGCAGATCGCGGCAGAGGAGGCTGCCTGGAACTGCCTGACAAACAGAACACACAGCAGATGCATTGCAACAGTCTCCTTTCCATCTGGGAGGCCAAGGCATATTACAATCCCCCCCCCAAAAAAAAACCCCTGCATTGACCTAAAACAAACAGGAAAATTAAAAACTGAGTGAGAGTTTTCCCACGCTGCTGAGCCTTGGAAAAAACATTTTTTATACTTGACTTCCTGTTGCAAATCCATTACCCAAGGAGATTTTTCTTTTGCCTTTGGAGGGAACATGGGCTGCGTGTCTCTCTCTTCTCCCCGCCCACCACTGTTTTGTTAGGCTTACTGGGCACGTTTGGCCGGAGATGCTTTGCCCTGAGTTAACTGCATTGCCAGCATCATTTAACTTCAATCACTTAATTTACCTTATTAACATTTTTATTAGGTATCACTGCAGATAATATATACAGCTCACCCTGGCAGTGTGGCAGGAGGCTTTTTTGGCTGCAGCACTGATGTTGTCCAGGGAGTCCGACATGCTTGGCTTCCAATATCTCCCAGCCTCAAATAGCTAACCTTTGTTTCAAGTATTTAGACATGAATGGGTAAAGCAGGTGGGTAATCTCTGCGGTAATTGCTCTGGTTTCTTGTGGTCTGGATTGTGTCTGATTGTGTAATTTGTTGCAACACTTTTCCTTGAACTGGCAGAGGATGGGGGGGTAGGGTTTACCAGATCCAGGTTGGGAAACTCCTGGGAATTTGTGAATGGAGCCTGGGGAGGACAGGGACCTCAGTGGGGTACGATGCCATAAATCCATCTTCCAAAGCATCCATTTTCTCCAGGGGAACTGATCTCCGTAGTCTGGAGTTGAGCTGTAATTCCAGGGGATTTCCAGGTCTCACCAAGAGGCTGGCATCCCTATCTTGAGATGGGGTTTATAGATCTGTGGCGCATACATTCAAGGATAGCACAATATAGTGGCAGACCTACATTCATGGGACCCTGAAGCTTGAACTGTTATGGGGCCCCCTCTCAACCAGCAACAATAGGGCGACATCCAACAAGGTCCAAAGGGCCTTGCTGCCCTGGCAAGGACCTTGAGGCCCAAATGGCAAAGAATGGGGTGGTGGGGTGGAGCCCTTGAAAATGGACCATACAGTGAGCCCCTTCCCATCAGCAATGAGGTCTGGGTAACCACTGTTATCTTTAGTGTTGCCATGCCTGGGTTGGAAAACACCTGGAGAATTTGGGGGTTGATCCAGGAGAGGGTGGAGTTTGGGGAGGGGCCTCAGCAGGGTACAATAACAGAGACTCCACCCTTCAAAGCAGTCATTTTTCTCCAGGGTTGTTGATCCCTGTCAGCTGGAGATCAGTTATAAAAGCAGGAGATCTCCAGGCCCCACCTGGAGGCTGGCAACCCTATCCATGGCAGATGACCACCTTTTAAAAAAAGTAACTACTACATCTCAGATTTTGATGAAAATTGCTGTACTGGGTTATCTCACATGTAAAAGTCACTTGCGTGAATAAAAATTCCCTAGGCTATGCCTTATAGTTTTCAAGTTATGAGGGATGAAAATTAGGGAAATATATGCATGATGCATCATAGAATGATGAAATAAAACATAGCAAAGACCACAGTTGATACAATATTTTATTTCGGACACCTATGAGAATGCATGCTACATGAAGCACATTTTACAAAATACTTTTTTTCTGTTTTTTCCCCCCCTTTTCTTTTTCTTTCTTCCTAGCAACATATTCACATACAGATTTGTCATATGAGAGCTTCCTTGCAAGGTCATTTTCTAGAGACAATATGCATCAAGAATTTAAGCACTCTTCAGTCATGGTTTATGATTCTGTCACTAAAATAGTCTTATTTTAATAACAAACACTTAAAACAACTCCATCACTTTAGTTGAAAAATTCACTCATTAAAAAAAAAAAAAGTTTAGGGGACCTGAAGCTTAAACTTCATTAGTTTCATAGTAGATCTGCCCCCGGGCCAGTATTACAAATAATCTGAAAACAGGATAATTGTGCATCTCTCACAATACAAGACTCAACGTATATCTCCAAATGGTAAATGTTTCTCAGGCCACCCCAAAAGGTTGACATTTGGTGCATGCATAACTCAACATCCTGATGGCTACAATATTCTCTCTCTTTTTTTTAACAGATTTATTTAGGGTTTTCACAAATATACAACCATTACATTGATCTTTTAACATGTCATCTGTGTAAGTCTATTACAGATTTTTATGCTCTATCCATTTGTAAAATTCTGCCCATCTTTCTTTAAACACCTTATCGTCTTTCCCTGACAAAATGAGTGTTAATTTATCCATTTCTGCGACTTCCATTAATTTCTCTACTATTTCCTGTCTTTTAGGTAGTTTTTCTTGCTTCCAGTATTTAGCAATCAAAATTCTGATGGCTACAATATTCTCAATGGGGGGGGGATCTCCTTCTGGAAACAGAAGATCAGGAGTCTGTCTCTGCAAACACTTAAAATGTAATTGCAGGCCACAATTCGATATCCACCCAGAACATAGCTGTATGAAAATGAGACCTTTATTCACTCAGCTGTCAAAACTTTGGGACCTAAAACGTACCACAAAGGGCAGGCTAGCAGGCGCTAGGACAGAGATGGGCCAAAATCCCCATTGGGACGGGTGGCTTGGGATGTAGTGGCCTGTTGCCAATTTTGCCTGTGAGTTGATGGAGATGGGCACTTCCAGGGGAAATACTTCCAGAATGGCTAATTTAATTTATTAGATGCGGAAAGTTTGGATAGTTTAAGGGTATCTGGCGATGGGGGCCTTGAGTCCCAAAAGTTCATACCTTGAAAATCTTGTTGGTCCCTAAGGTGCTATGCCATTACGAAGACATAGGCATACAAAGACATAGGACGGAACCTGGCATTCAAGGGGAGAAGAATACAACGTTGAGAATCTGTATCTCTCTCTCTCTCTCCAAAATGGGGACCATGAACTGTAGTCCAAAATAGTAAATGTAGATAGACAGACATGGTTATTGCATGTGGCCAAAGGCCGTCACAAAAGGGAGTTAAGAATATAGCGGTAAAAAGTCAATCATAACAACAAAAATGGTTTTAAAAGTAATTAAAAGAAAAATGCACTTAATTAATTAATTACAAATATTAATATACAGTAAAATTATGAACCTCAAAGATATATCCGGTTAATCATCAGATCCATCTACTGAAGCAGCGGTCTTGGCCCCAATTTTTTCTTGCCGCCAAGGCAAAAAGGCACTTTATAGGTAACAGGTGGATCGGTATCAGACCAGTTTATCCAAGTCAGAGGTGAAGCTTTGTCCCTTTAACAGATTGTCAAGACATTTAATTCTGACTTCTGTATACATAGGACAGAATAGCAGATAATGAAATATGTCCTCTGGAACTGAAGCACCACATATACAAACATGTACAGCCATCGGTGTTTGCGAATATCTCCCCAAGTGCAATGCCGTCGGCATTGTCTGGAAACGTAGGGAGGTGACTGCCTTTCTAAGATTTGGGAATGGAATATTTACCAAATAAGACTTTCTTCATTCCTATAGGAGTAATGTTACCAACCTCCAGGTGGTGGCTGGAGATCTCCCAGGGGAGCGATGGCACGGTGGGTATATCCCACTGTCTTAACATCCAAACTGTCAGTTCGAGCCCCGCGCTGGCGTGAGCAGCCAGCCCGTTGTCCCCAGCTCATCGTCCACCCAGCGATTCGAAAGCCTCGGCAAGTAGATAAAATGGGAACCACTCCTTAGAGAGGGTGGGCACAGCAACTCCCCTGTGGGAAGGTGTTAGCCGTCGGTTGGGACGTCCTGCTCCAGGATCGGAAAGGCGGAAGAAACTACTCGGCTACAAAAATCCCTGCAGTAGGATGCTCTGGCCAGGCGGGGCAGTGTGGCGATACGACATACGGGTCCTGAAGCCCCAACATCATCAAGGTAGTCGACGCAGCCATCCGGAACATGACTGATCCAAGCCAGAGACGTTTCCACCGTGCAGTTACGGTGTGTGCAATTAAAATGAATTATATGTTGTCTTTCCTATCCCCTATGATACATTGTTAGTCCCCTGTCTAAAAAGTCTAACTGTAAATCACTTTGAACCCATTCGTGGGGAAAGAGATTAATAAATCGAAAGCATCATCATCATCATCATCATCATCATCATCATCATCATCATCATCATCATCATTATTATTATTATTATTATTATTATTATTATTATTATTATTAATGGTCTCCAAATGACAGAGATCAGTTCCACTGGAGAAAATGGCTGCTTTGCACTCTCTGATATTATACACCACTGATATACCGGAAAGGGGAAAGAATGGTGCATGAAATCAGAAATCAGACCGTCTTTGACTTCAACCCCTGGTGCCCCGGTTCTCTGATGGGAAACAACCCTGAGAGTGGTGTGTGTTTTGCAATGCATCCTGGCATAATGATTAATAAATACCCTAAGCTGGTGTTCATTGTCGTTTATAGCTCTGGATTTCTAAGGTGCTGTTTAAATGTGCATTTGTATCGAATGGGATTGTGTTCGAAGGTCACTGGGGAGACAGAGACTGGGTTCACTGTAAGGTTACAGCAGTCTGTTCAACAGCAGCAGCAGTTGATGAATTAGCCTGTTAAGGGAAGACGTTGCATCCAGTCTCTTACAATGTATTTTGTATGAAATAATAATTCATGCCTTTACTTCCCCTACCCCTTCATTACTCTAAGGCTCTTGCAGGGCTCTTTTTGTAGCAGGGACTCCTTTGCATATTAGGCGACGGGCCCCCTAATGTAGCCAATCCTCCAAGAGCTTACAGAGCTCTTCTTACAGGGGCTACTGTAAGCTCTTGGAGGATTGGCTGCATTAGGGGTGTGTCTAAGGTTGCCAAGTCAGAAACCTACTGCAGCAGGGGACTCCCGGCCGTCGTCTGGAGCGCACGAGGGAAAACCATAGGACCATCCGAAAACCATAGGACCAGGACCATCCGAGGGAAAACCATAGAGTTTTCCCTTGATGACTGTGGCCCCGCCCCCAGCATGCCCGGAGTACCCGCGTCACTTCCGGGTGATGTGCACGTGGGGGTGGAGTTCCCCCCGGGGCCTGATCCGCCGGCGGCGGGGGACAGGACTCTGGGACGGGGGTTTCCCCGCCCCCCGGGGGGACTTGGCAAGCCTAGGTGTGTCGCCTAATATGCAAAGGAGTTCCTGCTACAAAAGGAGCCCTGCTTAAGTAAGGAAATTGTATATCGACTTGAAGTTAATACTATATCGCATGGGGGGCATTTCTCCATTTGTGCCGCATTGGACTCTAACTTTCATAAGCTATTAGGAGTTTAAGGTCACACCATCAGTCTTTCCAAAAAAAAGTGTCCTCCTCCCCTTCTCTCTTCACTGAGATTTCAGATTTGATAGGAGATCGGTATAGGCTATCAGGTTTTAGCTATCTTCATTCAAGAAAGCCACCAGCTGAAACAAATTAATCTATCTTGGCTGCCTGTCTTAAGTGGTGGCTCCAGAGGCTCCAGCCAAGTCTGTTGGAACTGCTTTGAGTGATTATCAAAGGCACATTAAAAAATAAAATAGAAATCAACAGCTCACCTGTACTGTAGCGTTGAGATCATCACCGTCATCAGTTCCCAAATAACAATGGCTCTGCATGTTGATGCTCCAGCTATTGGTTCCGTTAGCCTGTTTCTAAGAAGCCTGAGGAAAAATAGCTGCTGGATGTTGCAAGTTGCTTTGCAAATGTACAAGCATAGACAGCTTCGAGAGGGGACTGGATCAGAGGTCCATCAGTGTCCATTAGTCACAATGTATAGAGTGCAGGGGGTTGGACTAGATGACCTGCAAGGTCCTTTCCCGACTCTAACATTCTATAAATCAGAGGTGTCAAACTCATTTCTTAGGAGGGCCAGAGCTGACATAAATGTCACTTTGTCCGGCCGGGCCATGTGTTCCATAAATGTAATGCCAGGTACCGTAGACAGAAACTGCATAAAGGACAGCAGCTGGTAAACTCTGAGTTGGTGTAACCTCACTGCAAAGCCCCATGGGCTGGGAGAAGGTACAGAGGAAAACCCACATAGGCAAACTGGAGAGGCAGCAGTGCAGCACTGGACAGGTGCTCCCACAATGCTTGACTGCTGCAGACTACTCCCCCCAGCACTCCCTCCCTTGCATCAGTTGCTTGCGGGCCGCATAAGAGCCCTGGCCGGGCCAGTTCCAGCCCCCGGGCCTTATGTTTGACACCCCCGCTATAGATGAAACATTCTCACTGGGGCAGTGATGCTCTGTAATTTTGGTTCTTTGGGGGGGCAACAGTGGGAGGACTTCTGGAGTTCTGGCCCCACTGGTGGACCTCCTGATGGCCCCTGGGTTTTGGCCACTGTGTGACACAGAGTGTTGGACTGGATGGGACATTGGCCTGATCCAACATGGCGTCTTTGTCTTCTTGGTGCTTGGGCAGAGGCGACAGTGGAGAGAGCTTCTGGAGTTCTGGCCCCGCTGGTGGACCTCCTGATGGCCCCTGGGTTTTGGCCACTGTGTGACTCAAGAGTGTTGGACAGGATGGGGCATTGGCCTGATCCAGCATGGCTTCTCTTATGTTCTTAAATGGGCTCTAGCCTGGCCTGGCCTGGCCTATCACATTACAGCCAACATAGTACAGATATGATTGGATTGGTGGTGAGGAGGAGAACATCATGCTGAATAGGGAGTTCTTCTGCATTGAAGTCCCCAATCTGGTGCCCACCAGGTGTTAGTAGAGCTTTGTTGACTGCTGCTTTTCAAGGGGCTGACCTTCCATGCCTGATTTCATCTGTACCTGTTTGGTGGTAATCCAGTGTCAGCACTGTCAGTAGGCTTAGTAGAAATGCCCTCCTTAGGGCTGCCAAGATTGCATTTTCATCCTCTAGAGCTGCCTTGCATTTTACAGATGTTCTACATTTGATTGCCATCAAGGGTTGTTAAACAATATTCAATGGCTTGAGGAAAAAAATAGTTCCCTTTGCTGATGTTAGGTGTTTTCTAAAACAGGCTCCATCAATCTGATGGGCTATCTATGCCTCCCTCCTCTGTCCCTCTCCCTCCCCCCCTCCCCCCCTTTCTCTTCATTCCCTGGCAGCCATATTAATGCATCTTCCTAAAGCCACAGGGCCATCCAACCTCGGATCTAGCTAGATGCTTTTTGGAAGCTTACAGGAAGGAAAACATGGATCAGGTTCCAACAGCATGGAGACCCTCATCTCACAGTGACCCCATAAGGAGGACCAACATCATTCTCATTTTACTGGTGGGAATTTTGGTCAGTACTACATGAGTAGAATTTCCAATTTCTAATTTGAAATAAGAAGAGACTGGTGGTGGACAGTGCCATCGATTGGCGGGCAACTTGTGGTGACCCCGTAGGGTTTTCAAGGCAAGAGATGTTCACAGGTGGTTTGTCATTGCCCGGCTCTGCGTAGCAACCCTGGACTTTCTTGGTGGTCTCCCATCGAAGTACTAACCAGGGCTGACCCTCATTAGCTTCCTAGATCTGATGGAATTAAGGGTAGCCTGGGGCATCCAGGTGAGGGCAGGAACAAATTAGTTTCCTGAATCCCTACCCCAAAATATACAAAAACATGTGGGAAAATGCTACATTTCCCTTGTGCTTTCACTCATATTGACCCATGCTAGCTGTATTTTACCGGAGCTGCGGTGACTCAAGTGGTTAAGCCGCTGAACTGCAGGCTGTGGAAGGTCGGTAGTTCAGCAGTTCGAGACCCGAGTGTGCGCATGACAGAGTGAGCTCCCGTCTCTAGTTCCAGCTCCTGCCAACCTAGCAGTTTGAAAGCAAAAAATTGCAAGTAGATAAATAGGTACCACTTCAGTGGGAAGTTAACAGCGTTCCGTGCACCTTGGTGTTTAGTCATGCCGGCCACATGACCACGGAAATGTCTTCAGACAGCGCTGGCTCTTTGGCTTTGAAACGGAGATGAGCACCACAACCCTAGAGTCGGACTTGACTGGCTTTCGAGCAAGGGAACCTTTACCTTTACCTTTTTAGCTATATTTTAGTGTGTCATGCAGGTCCGTGAAGAACTAGCAAGGACATGGTTCTAGCTGCATTGCTTCTGTGTATTAGAAACCCATGAAATTGATATGTGTTGTGAAGATAAAGGCTGAGAAATGCCACCCAGAAATTACCTGGCAGAGTCCTTAGGGTGAGCCCTCAAAATGTCCCCAATCTCCCATAATCTGGTAGATTACACTAAATGTTGTTGTTGTCATAGTCATTGTCATCATCATCATCACCATCCTCATAATCACCATCACCACCACCATCATCACTATTATTTGTTAAATCGAGAGTCTAATTGCACTGACAAATGACTAATGAAAAGGGATTATATTTTTTTTTTTGCAACATCTTACTTGTGGGAGGTGACGTGATATTTCACAACTTGAACAATGTTGAATGGGGGCTAGAAAGAGCTGTTGTATTCCAAAACACAACCAGAATGGCAATTATCAAGGACAAGGATTTGACTGAGATCCAGTGTGCTTTTGTGGTTTGAGTTTGAGGCTATGAGTGGGGAATGGTGGGCTTAAATCCCCTCCTCAGCCATAAAGCTGAGTCATACACTTTCAGCCTAATCTACCTCACAGGATCATTATGAAGAGCTGTTTACATCATTCTGTGGTAAGAACATAGGAACATAAGAGAAGCCATGTTGGATCAGTCCAATGGCCCATCCAGTCCAACACCCTGTGTCACACAGTGACCAAAACCCAGGTGCCATTAGGAGGTCCACTTGTAGGGCCAGAACTCCAGAAGCCCTCCCACTGTTGCTCCCCAAGCACCAAGACTACAGAGCATCACTGCCCCCAGACAGAGCGTTCCATCTATACCTTGTGACTAATAGCCACTGATGGACCCCTGCCACATATGTTTATCCAATTCCCTCTGGAAGCTGCCTATACTTGTAGCCACCACCACTTCTTGCAGCAGTTAATTCCACGTGTTAATGAGTCTTTGGGTGAAGAAGTCCTTCCTTTTATCTGTTCTAAGCCTGCTGCTCATTCATTTTGTTGAGTGCCCATGAGTTCTTGCATACCTGCTCTATTCCCCATGCATAATGGTGTTAATCTCTATCATGTAACCCCTCAAGTGTTGTTCCTCCAAGCTAAAGAGCCCTAACCTCTTTAACCTTTCTTCATTAGGAAGGCATTCCACCCCCTTAATCATTTTAGTTGCCCTTTTCTGCACCTCTTTCAATTGTAATCTACTTTGAGGTGACCAGAACTGTACGGTGACCTGAACTGTTCACAGTACTCCAAATGAGTCTGCACCATAGATTTATTCAGAGACATTATGATACTGGCTGATTTGTTTTCAGTCCCCTTCCTAATAATCCCCAATAATCCCCAGCACAACATTTGCCTTTTTTAAAAAAATTGCAGTTGCACACTGAGTCGACATCTTCAGTGAGTTGTCTACAATAAAGTTGTATACAATAAAGTATAACCTTATGATAAGCGTGTACTCCTTTGTTTGGCTGTGGAACCTGACACACAGTTCCACGACCCCTTGTCAGTTACTACCTGTTCAGATTCCATCAACATATATTTATAGTTAAGATTGTTTGGCTCCAGTGTGCATTACTATACACTTGCCCACACTGCCACAAGTTATTTGGGGGAAGGCTGGGGTGATTTTTTTTTTTAAGTGTATACAATAACAGGAATCATAAGGAAAACATGATTTAAGAATAAGGATTTAGTTGAAAGTAGAGGGGTCTTCAGTCTGTTCTGCATTTTCATTTTTGTCACACGTTTGTCTGTACTGCTTCACCCCACCCCAATGTGTTTTATTTATTTATTTATTTATTATTGATTTGATTTATATCCTGCCCTCCCAAAGGCTCAGGGCGGCTCACATGCGGCAAAGCCGAGGTATAAATTACAATAAAACATATAATAGAATACAATATTTAAATGTCTCTAGTATTAAATGTCTCTGATATACAATATTTACTGTCTCTAGTAGTCCCAGAGGGAGCAAAACACATGTGGAAAAGGAGGGGAAACCCGAAGCAATAGGGACAAACAAGTGACAAAAAAATGGAAATGCGGAAGAGCCCGTAGAATTCGAGTGTGAATTAAGAATCCAGTTACCTTGCTCAAATAGTTCAAAGACCCAGATAAGCACAGATCATTTGGCGGATGCTGATCAATTGAAACTTTCTTTTTTTAAAAAAAAATGAGTAGAAGGGGGGGGGGGATCAGATCCGCTGGAGTCCGGGGAGAGAGCACAACAAGAAAGAATAAAGTTTTGAGGGGTGGTAGCGCAGGGGAGCTTGTAATCGTGGTGAGAAAGGTCACCCAGAGGAACAATGGCTTGATTATGCAGCTAATCAAAGAAATCAGGAAGACATTTATTTCTGGCAGTTTTATCTGCTATTGTTTCCTCCGAGCCTCCTGGAAGAACGCCACCCCGGCTCTCGAGAAGGATGATAATTACGTGAAGGTACAGAACGCCGCCCTCCCTTATCTCTGAATTCTTCTGTATTTGTCAGGTTAAAGGACACTTCATTTTTACATGTCCACACTTCATGGGAGATGAAAGCCATGGAATCTGAGACATAATGAGTTGTTTCTACTTATGTTTTTTTATTTTTTTTAAAGGAACGGGGGTTATTAAGGGCTCTTAAATGTAGCAAATCACATTTGGGACAAAATGAGGTAGAGGTTTTTCTTTCTTTCTTTTTCTTTTTTCTTTTTTTCTTTTTTAAGGATCCTGAGAGAGTTGAAGTATCCAGCTTTCCATGAGTATCTAGCAAAACTGTGAAGACCTCGAGGAGTAGTAATTAGTCGCTGAGGATGCTTGCAATGACACAGTTCAGAAATGCTGTTTATTTAGATTCCACAGAGTGTCGTGCATTAGACAGTGGCTCAGGAAGTAAGCATGGGCCTGTCTACCTGCTTGTTATTAACACTAAAGGAAATAGGGGAGAAGGGGAACTAACCCATCCGGATATGCACAGATATGGAAATTCTGGGGAGGAGTAGTGGATGAAGAGTTGAACTTGAGCACAGTAGGCCAGAATTCAGTATAACTGATCAGTGATGACACTTACTTCAAGAAACCCAGAGCAGAATGTTTGTCATCCTCCGAGTGGGACCTGGATATCTCCCAGAAATACAGCTGAACTCCAGACTATAGAGATGAGTTCCCTTGGAGGAAATGGCTGCTTCAGAGGGTGAGATCTACATCATTAAACCTTGCAGAGGTCCCTCCACTCCCTGAACCCCACCCTCCCCAGGGCAGAGGCGATGTCACTATGTTGAACACCTATCTAGGAATCCTCCCAATCTCCGTGGTCTTTATTATTGGGGAAATTGTTAGAGCATCACTCAGTGTGGTGACATCATTTCCTGCTCTTCACTTGGAAGTGATATTCCCGATAGTCTCAGGGCAATGCATGTAGGGATTTGGAGAATGAGGATTTTATTAGTTCATCACTGACCCCTGCCTCTTTACTTAGGATTGGTTAGCTCTTTCCATCCAAAACAGACAAGGTCCAATCCTGAGTCCTCAACTTCCCTTGAGCACTAGGTTGTAAGAGGAAGACTAGTCCCTCCCTGTCTAGGGAAAAGTCCTCCATTAAACAGATACAAAAAAGGGCCACCCTGAAGGCCTAGTAAGACCACAGGACCAGAAAACATAACAAAACGGGGGAGATTGTTATGAACATATTTTCAAAGGATAGCCATTTTGGTCTGCAGTAGAATAATTGGATTTGTGTCTAGTACCATCTTAGAGACCAACACAGTTTTGGGGGTGTCAATTTCCGAGACTCAGATTTCCCTCCAATGTCTGTGTCTGGTGAAGAGAGCTTTGGCTCTCGAAAGCTTATACCTCCAAACTATGTTCCCTCTAAGCTGTGGAGTCTGGTGAGCAAAAATTCCACTTTGTGAGCTACTGGCATGAAAGTTGTGAGTGAGTGATTTGGCTGTTGCATAAATTAGTTTGTTCTGGACCCATCCTTCCTGAGCTAAGACAAAAATGTGTGAGCCAGAGGCTAAAAAACGGTGAGCTAGCTCACATTAACTCAGCTTAGAAGGAACAGTGGTTACAATTTATGTAAGTAGGTAAACATCATTTAATTTCATCTTATCAGGAACCATGTTTAACAAAAATATTTCAGGAGCTAGTTCTAAATTTATTGCTAACAGTTCAAATATCAATTTTTGAACTTCCTTCCAAAATTTATAAATCTTTTCGCACCCCCACCACATATGGTAGAAGGAGCCTACATTATCTTTGCATCTCCAGCAGTTTTTAGAGGTAGTAGCAGAGCATTTAGCTAACCTATCCGGTGACCAATACCATCTGCAGTATACTTTCAATATATTTTCTTTATAAGAAGTCGCCCTCAAAAGTTTAACTGATTTCCAAATTTTTGCCCAATCCTCCATTGGAATAGGATGGCCCACATCTTTCATCCGTTTAACCATTATCATACTAACTTTTCCATCCTGCATATAGTCTTCCAACATAAAGTTATACAATTTCAGAGGTCATTTTGGGGGGGAACGCGGGGGATCGCAGTTCCCCCAGGTGAGGTATGGGGGGTGGGGCACATGACGAAGCCCCGCCCCTGCTTCCCGCCGCCCCGCTTCCGGCCCTCATTCAGCCAGGAGGAGGCAGGAGAAGAGGGAGGGTAAGTTGCTTCCTCCCTGCCTCTCCCCACCCCTGCCTGCCTGGGGCCAGGGAGGGCCTTCGCGGGGCTTCCTTGCACTCCCGCCGGCCTTGCAGGTCCACCCACTTTCCCATAGAAGGTGGTAAGGTTAAGCATCCAAGGCCAACCACAGAAAACATACAGATAAGAGGGTGAACACCACTGAGGCAACTAGGAAACCGAATGTACATTCCAAGGAGAGAATGATCCCCCCCACCAGCCTCTATCAAAAAATCTCTAAAACGATTTAATGTTCACAGCCTGTGAAGAAGTGAGGTGTAACTCATGAAAACTCATGCTGGGATAAATATTGTTAGATTTTAAGTTAACTGTTAAGTCGCTCGCTTAACAAAGCAGTCGGAGAGTGATTCAGCAAGAACACGACTTTATTCTTCAACTCGAACCCAACTCCAACACGGATCAACATCTGATAGCCAGAACAGCCTTTACATTGCAGCTGTCCTGCTTTTAAACATTCCCGGCTAATATAGCCACACCCACTGTACAAATACCAACCAATAAGGTTGTTCGTATAAGGACCAATCACGGATGTTCCCGCTCAGGGAGCTTGCTGTGAAGTGATTGGCTTGTTACTTCCTGGGCTAGCGATACGATTGGATGTATTTGGATCCTAGCCAAGGATGGAGCTTAACATTGTTTTTCAATGAGATGTTTCACATACATTCTGCATTCCATGGCAGCTTTGGAATACACTACATTAACCACTGGCCTTCTCTTTTATTTTGCTGCAACAGACTAACACAACTGCCCCTCTGATATGACCAGCTTGCAGGCTTTCCTTGTGAGACCATGGGCTGGAAACGGTTACCCAAGTTCAGATCACATTAACTTTGTTTGTTTCTGTGTTATGTGTGTACTGTGTGTTTGCGCAGATGTCATGTTATGTTTGGTGTAGTGGTTAAGTGTGCGAACTCTAATCTCGGAGACCCAGGTTTGAGTCCCCACTCCTCCACTTGCAGCTGCTGGATGACCTGGGGCAAGCCATAGTTTCTGTCAGAGCTCTCTCAGCCCCACCTACCTCACAGGGTGTCTATTGTGGGGAGGGGAAGGGAAAGGAGTTTGTAAACCGCTCTGAGACTCCGAGTGAAGGGCGGGGCATAAATCCAATCTCTTCTTCTTCTTTCACCTCACAGGGTGCCTGTTGTGGGGAGGGGAAGGGAAAGGAGTTTGTAAACCGCTCTGAGACTCCGAGTGAAGGGCGGGGCATAAATCCAATCTCTTCTTCTTCTTTCACCTCACAGGGTGCCTGTTGTGGGGAGGGGAAGGGAAAGGAGTTTGTAAACCGCTCTGAGACTCCGAGTGAAGGGCGGGGCATAAATCCAATCTCTTCCTCCTCCTCCTTCGTGTCACAGAGTGAACCAACAGAGGGATGAGGCCTGTTGGAATCAGCATACCCAGGGCTAGTTTTGGGCAGGATCGCACAGGAACGGAGTTCCGGCTGGCTCCCAAGTTGGCCACGCCCAGCAGGGACTCATTAGCATAATAGGCCACACCCAACAGCAGAAACTCATTAGGATTGGCTACATTAGGGGTGTGTGGCCTAACATGCAAAGGAGTTCCTGCTACAAAAAGGCCCTGGGTTTTGACAACAAAGTAAACAGAATAACAAGCAAAAGGTGGGTGTGGCTGGATGACTACACTTCTGGTAACATGGGGGTGTGGCCTAATGTGCTAATGAGCTGTGCTGTCAGGGGTGTGGCCTAATATGCTAATGAGTTTCTGCTGTTGGGCCTATTATGCTAATGGGTTCCTGCTGTGCTTTTTCTACAAAAAGAGCCCTGAGCATGCCTGAACATTGTTGAGGGTAGGGCGCTACAACACTCTAAGGCTGCAGTCACACATACTAAATAATCCACTTTCAGTGCTCTTTCCATCTGCGTTTTTACTTTGTGGACTGGCAAAATCTAGTTGGAAAGTTCACTGAAAGTGAATTGACAGTGGATTATTTAGTGTGTGTGACCACAGTCGAAGTGTGTGTAGGTGTCATCTCCTTGAATGGGATTCCTCTCTTTGTCTTAATCCGGGAGCTGCCCTCTGATCCCTCCTTTCTTGCTTTGTCCTCTCACTATCTCTCTTCACATGGCCTTCCGTGGAAACTTGTCACTGCAGGTCTCTCCTGCAGATGCAATGCCCTCATACTCCCACACGCATGATGCCGGATTAGCTGGCCACTTGTGATAGGGAAAGTAGATTTAGATTAGGCTTCTCTTTAGTAGATTTAGATTAGATTTCTCCCTCCCACTTTGGTGTAGCGGTTAAGTGCGCGGATTCTAATCTGGGAGAACTGGGTTTGATTCCCCCACTCCTCCACTTGCACCTGCTGGATGACCTTGGGCAAGCCGTAGTTCTGACAAGAGCTGTCCTTGAAAAAGAGCAGTTTCTTTCGGAGCTCTCTCAGCCCCACCTATCTCACAGGGTGTCTGTTGTGGGGAGTTTGTCAGCCGCTCTGAGACTCCCTTGGGTAGTGAAGGGCGGGGTATAAATCCAATCTCTTCCTCTTCTTCTCTGTCTTTGACTGCAACCTGAATGTGAACTGAATCTACTTAAATAAATGTAATTTTTTACCCTTTTTGTAATGTACTTCTTGGGAGATTTATTTACTGCACTCAGTATCACACTTCTGTGACTGGGAAAACTCTGCTGTATTAAACCAAATATCCCAATATGGCCATGACTCAGTGGTAGATCATCTACTAGACGTGCAGAAGGTCCCAGGTTCGATCCTCAGCATCTCCAGTCAAGGATCAGGTGATGTGAAAGACCTCTGCCTGAGACCCTGGAGAGCCACTGCCTGTCTGAGTAGACAAGAGTGACCTTGATAGATTAATGGTCTGATGCAGTTTAAGGCAGCTTCTTAGGTATGTGAGGGGAATCTTTTGCTGCAAATAAGGCAGTGTTATAGGAATAGCTCATAAAGTCATCAGCGTAGCTTTAATGCTGCTTTTTAAAACCCCGCAGCAATGCTGCAGAAGGTGAGGTCACGTAATAGTTCTTTAGCATATTGTAAATAAAGCATTTTCATTAATGGGTCTGATAACTTTGCCAATGTGGAAATCGGGAGATAAAATTAAATTAACTCTGATTGCCTTAAACTTTTGTTCAGCTTTTCTCTAGCTAGCAGATGTACAAATATCACCTCTTCTTTTGTGTTCTGTTTCGGGAAAAACCCTGAAGCAATCAAGTAATTTGTACAACAAAATGTACAATCTAATAGACGCTTATTGTTCCACGGGCATGCTTTTAAAAATCATTATTGTCTCATCAGTGGTTGGTCATGCAGCTACCCTCAGTCTTCTAACCGTATTTTAAAAAGTTTTCTGGGTGTGTTTGTGGGCTGCTTGTGAAGTACACAAGGTAGGTTCCAGCACTAGTGGTATTAATCTCTAGATTCAGATCTCCATGAGGGTTGACCTGTGTGGCAAATCAGTATGACACAGTGGTTTGAGTGCCAGACGAGGTCCTGCAAGATGCAGGCTCAAATCCATCCTCATTCATGAAATTCATCAGATGACCTTGGGCACTCTCTGTCTGTATGCCCATGTGTCTCTCTGTCTCTTTCTCACGGGTCTATGCCAAAAGCAATATGAAGGAGGTGGAAACCACGCATACCACCCTGAGCTCCTTGGTGTAAGAACAGTGTCTGTCTGTCTGTCCGCCTGCCCATCATCCATCTATCCAAAACATGCCTTACCTTTCTGTCCTTATAGGGGCCACAATGGCATCTAAGAAATTAAAACATGCATAATAAAATTGCAACTTAAAAACCATTATAAATAACAAAAAATCATTAAAATAATATAAGCCAGAGCTAAAAGGTGTACTGAACCCGAGGAGGGGGGGAGAATGAAACATTGGGTAGGAAGGAAGGATAGAAACCCACAGGAGAAATCAATGCCCATCGTAATTATGGTCCAACTGCCAAAGCAGTTTTGGAGACAGACCCACAACCGTAGCCATGTTCACATTGACCCCAGACCACCAGGGCTGTTTTTGGGCAGGAACGCACAGGAACGGAGTTCCTGCTGGGCTTTCTCTACCAAAAAAGCCCTGGAGACCACAGTAAATTATTTGTATGGACCATATAAAAAGCAACTTAGAGATGCATTGGCCTCGCTACTCAGGATTCAGCCAGAGGAGAAAACTGTGTCATGGCCATAACATCACTTCCTACCTCTGTATCCCAGAAGTCCTTTCCCTACACATGCATACTCTTGCCGGGGACTTGACTCTAACACGCCATGAAATTTGCTTGACACCAGGAACATCCTGTGTGGAAGTACCATATCTCTGTTTCACCCCCACCCCCATTCCTTGCATTGCCAGGAGCCCTTCCCTCAACAAGACTCCTCTCGCAAAAATTCAGCCCTCCTCAGTTCTTCCTGGGTACTGTTTTCCCCAACCTTTACCTGTTTTTGAGTCCCAAGGCTGAAATCCTTATGGTTGGGGGGGGGGATAATAGAATGTATAACTTTGTGAAAATCCTTTGTGGGTGTAGGGGGAGTCCTTTTTCTTCTATCAAGATACGCATTAATGTTTCAGTATCAGAATAATAAAGTGAATAAAGGGAGTCCGTCCCTCCGCAGATCAAGATAGATTTCTGAGGACTGCAAATTACACACTGCCTGGAGCCACGCACAGGCTATCTGTTGGCCTTTTAAGGCAGTCTAAATTCAAAGGACGGGAATAATTCACATTGCGACTGTTAATATTCCCGTGGCAGAACATCTGATAAACAGAGGGGCATCACACAGAACCTTTCCTCCTTTGTAATCTAAGGCACAGCCGTCTCTCTTTTCCTTTTTTCTCCCCCTCCCCCCAATAAGGCAGTGAGTTAATTAGTAAATCTAAATGTGTTCCCTGGGAGAAGAGATTCTTTGTCTCTTTCTTTCTGTGGTGGAGAAATCCACGTGGATGGGCCCGTGTGGCTCAGCATTAAGGTTGTGGAACAATCACCATCTCATGTGAACACAGTTCAGGCTTCCCCAGTAATGTCTTCAAAGGACCGTTGGCCCATGGATTCTTGCCTTGTATTAATTTCCTCTTCCACTCAAATTCAAATTAAAATACATTTTGTTGGCATACAATATTAGAAGCATTTCCCAATAATACAATCCAAAAGAAATTATAAAATAGATAGTCGTGGCTATGTCAGGCCTAACTCAAGTTGTCACAAGCTAGATTTGACCATACAAAAGATGCCTGAATCATAAAATAAATTGGCATTCTAAACTTTTAAACTTAAGTTTTTAGACTTATAAATTAAGAATCATTAATATGATCAGGGTCACTCTTCCGTTTTATAAAACAATGGAGAAACTTAGCGGTCAGTTCGATGATCTCCGGATCTCGTGAAGCAAGGAGAAATTGTACCTTGATTCTATCCGATTGGCCTACTACCAACCTAAGGGGGGTTTCTATAAACTCCACTCAAATGCCCTTTAACAATTTACAGTTTAAGAGTACGTGCTCAACAGTTTCTATTTCACTTCTATTACATCCACAGAACCTGATTGAATAAGGAATTTGCTTATATCTCCCCTCAAGAATAGCGGAGAACATTAATACGGGCCAACAGATAAGCTCTACACATTTGCGGTGAAGTCAGACAGAAAAAGTAATATGGTAGAGCACCAGAAAGGGGATAGGCCCACCTTCCCTCTTCCACTCATCATGACTTCCTTCAAATGACTCAGAGCAGCTTCCACAGACTCCTGGCTAGGGTTACCAGCTCTGGGTAGGGAAACACCTGGAGATTTTGGAGGGGTGGAGCCTGGGGAGGGCAGGGTTTGGGGAGGGGAGGGGCCTCAGCAGGGTATAACGCCACAGAAGCCACCCTCCAAAGCAGCCGTTTTCTCCAGGGGAACTGCCCTCGGTTGTCTCGAGATCAGCTGTAATAACGGGAGATCTCCAGGTGCCAACTGGAGGTTGGCGATCCCATTCCTCGGTGACTGTCCTGTCTGGGTTAAAACCTGCTTAGCTCTAATGGTATAATATCATTGTGGCCTCTCAGGACATTATTTACATAAGAACATAAGAGACGCCAATGTTGGATCAGGCCGATGGCCCACCCAGTCCAACACTCTGTATCACACAGTGGCCAGAAATACCAGATGCCATCAGGAGGTCCACCAGTGGGGCCAGGACATTGGAAGCCCTCCCTCTGTTGCCCCCCCCAAGCACCAAGAAGACAGAGCATCACTTGCCCCAGAGAACCCTTATCTATACCTTGTGGCTAATAGCCACTGATGGACCTCCACTCCATATGCCTATCTAATTCCCTCTTGAAGCCGTCCATGCTTGTAGCTACCACCACCTCCTGTGGCAGTGAATTCCATGTGTGAATCACTCTTTGGGTGAAGAAGTACTTCCTTTTATCCATTCTAACCCGACCGCTCAGCAATTTCATGGAGTGCCCACGAGTTCTTGTATTGTGGGAAAGGGAGAAAAGTACCTTTTTCTCCCCCTTCCCCTATTATTAATGCAGTTTGGACAATAAGAGCACGAATGCCACTTGGTGGACCAAGGCGTGTCTGTGCTACGTGCCATCAAGTCACTTCTGACTTATGTCAGCCCTCTGGATTAATGACCTCCAGGGTTAATTTCCTGCAGGAGTGCACAGGAGCGGAGCTCCGGCAGTAAAGAGCCCAGGGGATGGGCACATGCAACAAGCCACGCCCCCTGCTCCCAGCAGCCCTCAGTAGGAGCAAGAAGCAGCCAGGTAAGTTGCAGAGACCCCCCCCCCCGGCCTGTCTTCCTTGGCCCACGCCGAGGCGCGGGGCCCGGGGGAAAGCCTCGGGGGCGCCCCACCCCGCCTTCCTCAGCCTGCGCAGAGGCATATGCAAATAAGTTATGCTAATTAGTTATGCTAATGAGCTCCTGCACCTGTTTTTCTAAGAAATGACCCCTGATGACCTCCAAAATGTCCTATTATTAACAGTCTTGCTCAGGTCTTGCAAGCTGAAAGCAGTGGCTTCTTTTATTGAGTCAATTGATCAATCTCATACGGCTCTTCCTCTTTTCCTGGTACCTTCGGTTTTACTCTTCAGTATGTTTGAGCACTGGGATTAAAACACTGAGGGAAAACAAACTCGCAATCACATGGTCAAGACCGTTGTATGTATGCTGTTTTAATCCATGCACTTGGGTGCACATGATAAAATATAAAGAAAGGGAAAAGATAAAACTGGGAACCAGCAATTCATTTGCCAGTTCCATAATTGTAGACGTTCTTCAAGTTAAATCAAATGGGACACCAAATGGAGACAGTGAATTCATGGAGCGATCATCGGATGGGTCAGGGAATATCCACACATCTCTGTTGGAAATGGCTCACCTTTCTTCTGTCCTGAAGACCAGTCTTGGCCACCGCAAAGCTGATGCATCTGAGAGACCAGGAAACATAGGAGCAATCCTTTGTTTATGTCCCAGAGGAGGCCGATGGAGCAAAATTTAGACCTTTAAGCATGAAGATTGTCATAGCTGTGCATGTTTATAATATCAAAAAGACAGCATCAGAATCTCCTAAAATGTCTTGACTATGGATTAACTAAATATTCCAGGCGTGTTGATGGCCCCCCCCCCGAACGCTGCCCAAAGTTAAAATGCAAAATAAATAAATACTGAATTCCATTCATATATATATATGCTGTGTATATATATATGCTATGAGATATGTGTGTATATATCTACACACATACACTATGAGGTGTGTGTGTGTATGCCAGGGCATAAAGCCTTTGGACCAATTTGTGTCATTAACATCATGAAATCAGGTGGACACAGATGTTACATCTGTATGTCTTTTTCTCAAGTATGGCCTGATCTGTGGACACCTAAATCTGTAGATTGAGGCCACACTTACCCAGAACAGATTTTTTTTCCTGTAAAATTGGGTGATCTCCCAGGTTTGCAGAAAATTATGAAAACTTTAAACAGGGAAAGGGTTTAATTCCCCCAAAAGTAAAATACCGTTCTCCATGCAAGTGCAGAGGAGGCCAGGAGCCACACTGCTATAGTCTGGCAGTCACACTATGTCCAGTAAGAAAGTGTGTGTGTGTGGGGGGGATTCTGGGTCCACACTTGTTTAGTTCTGTTATTATTACTCCCACTTCCCCCCCCCTAAATGCAAATATTACCCCCACACATTTATGGGAGATTCCTTAATCCTTTCCTCATCAGTCATTTTCCTAACTGGGAAAATCCCGCCACAACTTGCTCTGCAGGGAAAATAAATAAATGAAATAAAAACACAGCAACCTGTACTTGTGAAAAACCCATTAATGTAATCCCCCGTTGATGTAAAAGCAGCCTTCCCCCCCCCCAAAAAAAGGGAAATCTGCAGATCAGAGTAAGATTAAAGAGACCCTCTTCACCTCAAAAAGCTAATCCCAGAAGATTTGGATATTTTTTTAAGTGTTTTTAAAAAAAGCAATCATGACATGAAATCATGATAACTGTCTCCTTCCACACATCCCTGTGCACCAGCTACAGTCGTCAGGCAGCCATTCGTTGGCCATCACACTACTCGGGGTGACCTATCTTGGCTTGACCAGAGCTTGGGCCTTTTCTATTGTGGCTCCGGCCCTGTGGGATGGGTACCCTGAAGAGGTGGGGGGTACCCCCTCCTTGGAGGTCTTCGGGGGGCACTTTGTTGCCAGGGCCTTTGAAGGGGTTTGAATGGCATTCTTCTTTTAAGGGGGAAGGGATTTAGGGCTTGTTATTTTATCTTTGGTTTTATCTGGGGATGTTTTAGCTATTATTGTAAGCCACCTTGGACCAAGGGGAAAGGTGAGAGATAAATATTTGAATCCATCAATCAGTCAATCAATTAATGTAACAGATAGTTCAGCCCTCAGGTCAAAATGAAATTACAGCATGGGGGTGTGTTTTGTGAGTATTTACTCTTACATAGAATGCACCCAATTTCACCATTACTATCCGCCCCCCCACAAGGGACATTCATATCATTGTATGACCATTCCCATCTCCACAATGAGAACATAAGAACTTAAGAGAAGCCAATGTTGGATCAGGCCAATGGCCCATCCAGTCCAACTCTCTGTCACACAGTGGCCAAAAATACCAGGGGCCATCAGGAGGTCCAGCACTGGGGTAAGGACACTAGAAGCCCCCCTCCACTGTTGCCCCCCCCCAAGCACCTAGAATACAGAGCATCACTTGCCCCAGCCTGAGAGTTCCATCTATAAGAACATAAGAGAAGCCAATGTTGGATCAGGCCAATGGCCCATCCAGCCCAACACTCTGTGTCACACAGTGGCCAAAAATACCAGGGACCATCAGGAGGTTCACCAGTGGGGCCAGGACACTAGAAGCCCCCCTCCACTGTTGCCCCCCCAAGCACCAAGAATACAGAACATTCCTTGCCCCAAACTGAGAGTTCCTATCTATACCTTCCGGCTAAGAGCCACTGATGGACCTCTGCTCCATGTGTTTATCCAGTTCCCTCTTGAAGCCGCCCCTGCTTGTAGCCGCCACCACCTCCTGTGGCAGTGAATTCCCTGTGTCAATCACTCTTTGGGTGAAGAAGGACTTCCTTTTATCCGTTCTCACCCGACTGCTCGGCAATTTCATCCAATGAGCATCCAAGCAAGGACTTGGTACCAGACAGCTAAGTGTCCTCACTCCAGAAGGACACGAATGCTAATCCCCAGGTGGTGGCTGGATATCTCCTGGGATTACAACCGATCTCCAGGTGACAGAGATCAGTTCACCTGGAGACAATGGCCACATTGGAAGTTGAACTCCATGGTACTTATACTCCATTGAAGTCCCTCCCCTCCCCAAGCACTGCACTCCTCAAGCCCCACCCCCAAATCTTTAGGTTTTTCCTAGCCCGGAACTAGCAACCCCAAAGAGGATCTTCTCTACCCCAATCAGTGGCTGTTTCAGTAGCATTTCTTCCCCCTCCACCCCTTCGAATGAGTTGTCTTCTTCCTAGCAACAGTGATTTCACATAGCAAAATCTGTTCCTAGGAATAAGGCAACCAATTTTGGGAATAAAAATAAGGAATGGTGCCAAAGCAGCAGGCACTGGAGGCTGTGAAGAGGCACGGGGAAGAAAAAGCGAGCGGGGGTGTCCGTAACTACCCCCGACTCCTACTCAGTGTGCTAAAAATGTTTGCAAGTGAGCGTTCAGCTCGGCACGAATGGAAAGCACTTTCCAAAATGAAAAAAGGTTTGCATCTGCTATTAATATTGCGGCTTTACGGAACACGCAATCACAGTTATGCTTTTGTCAAAGTGAGGAAAAGAAAGCATTATGTTTTACGTACCATTCCGGCATAGAGGAAATTAAAAATGCATTGTGAAGTTGGAAGGGAGCTTGAATATTTAATGTGAGTTTTTATGAGATATTCAAAGAGCACTTTTTTTTACACTTGACTCAGCAGAATTTTCTGTCCTGTGTCTGTATTTTCATCTGTCTCCGGCAATGTTCTGTGGGACTTTTTTTGCCTTTGAATCTGGCAGGTTGATAATGAACATAAGAACATAAGAGAAGCCAATGTTGGATCAGGCCAAAGGCCCATCCAGTCCAACACTCTGTATCACACAGTGGCCAGAAATACCAGGTGCCATCAGGAGGTCCACCAGTGGGGCCAGGACACTAGAAGCCCTCCCACTGTTGACCCCCCCAAGCACCAAGATGACAGAGCACCACTTGCCCCAGAGTCCCTATCTATACCTTGTGGCTAATAGAGTAGGATTTGAAGGGAATGGTCTGCTCTGTGGCAAGATACCGGGATTTGTCTTTCACTTCACTTGATCTTAATCTCTCACGTTCCCCCCCCCCTTCCTACACCAATGATAATTTAATGGTCCTTTCACACGGGGGGGGGATTGTTTAAGAAAATAGGCATGGATAGGAAGGGTGACAACTGGTCCAGAGTAGGATTTGAAGGGATTGGGAGCAGAGATAATGGCATCCCACAGAATTAGGGCACTGGAACAGGTGCTCCCGAAACAGTTTCAGGCAGATGAAAATCCGTACTGTACCGGATTACTGGCTGACCCAATTGAGGAAGGTTATAGGGAGTGGTGGCCATGGCTCACAAGCGTTGTATGCAGAAGATCCCAGGTTCAATCCCTGGAATTTCTGGTTAAAAGAGCTCAGTAACAAGGAAGACCATGGTGGCTCAGTGGTGAAGACACTGAACTGCAGACCAGAAGATCAGTAGTTCGGCAGTTCGAGACCCAGGTGTTGCGTAACAGAGTGAGCTCCCGTCTCTGGCCCCAGCTCCTGCCAACCTAGCAGTTTGAAAGCAAACAATTGCAAGTAGATAAATAGGTACCACTTTGGTGGGAAGGTAACCGCGTTCTGTGCGCCTCAGCATCTAGTCACGCTGGCCCCATGACCACGGAGCAGTCTTTGGACAGTGCTGGCTGTTTGGCTTGGAAACAGAGATGAGCACCGCCCCTAGAGTCGAATTTGACTGGCTTTCGAGCAAGGGAAACCTTTACTGTTACATTTTTAACAAGGAAGATTTTTCTCCGCTAAGGCAACCGGGGGTTATGGAGGGTCCCAAGAGAGGGGGGGGGGAAAGGCCTCAGTTATTTACCAGAAATTCTGACCATAGACTTCCAAGAATTTCCTATGGCTACCTGGGAGTCACAAGGGTAGCTCTAGCAATTATCAGAAACTCTTTGGTAAGGTTAACATAGAGTTTCTGGTGATCACTGGAGCTACACTTATCACTTCTGGGTAGCTCTAAAAATCATCAGGAATTTTATGGCTAGTGCTTCCTGTAAGTACAGAAGGCCTTATTTATTTATTTATTTTACATGTTTCTCCAATGGATGATTGTCCCAACCCCCCTTGGTCTCAGTTTGAGGTCTTTGAGAATACATGCAAGCATGTGTGCCTGAATGTGATACCTGTAAAGAAGGAACCAATTGCTTTCTTAAGAAATCAACATTGTTTATTGTGAAGTAGTAGTTAGGAGAAAGGGGCTGTCAGTTTTCAGTTTAAAAAAAAAAGTAGAACTGGCACCCCCTGTACGTAACAATCAGAAAAAGGCCCCGTGGAGATCAGTCAAACAGAGAATCCTTTGACAGGTTGAGCGAAAGACAGGCTCAGCAAACTTCCATGGCAGAGTGGGGATTCGAACCTGGGTCTCCCATATCTATCTATCTATCTATCTATCTATCTATCTATCTATCTATCTATCTATCCATCCATCCATCCATCCATCCATCCATCCCGATTTTTATCCCACCCTCCCGGCTGAACCTGGCTCAGGACAGCTCACATTAAAAAAAAACAAAACAGTTAATTACATTAAAACATAGCTGTACTTAAAATAATTATAAAAACCATAACAAAGTGTTAGTAATTACTGGTGTTCATATGACGGTAGTAGCCAATATACACAATTTTCCGCTCGCAGTCAGCTCTCAGTGTTTATTTTAAGTATCCTTGCAGGGCTCACTGTTCTTTTAGGCTGTGGATGACAATTTCCAGAGTTCAGGGCCCTCTCCCTTTTATCTAGCCAATGTTTTTCATTGGTGGCGGCTTCTCCCAAACGCCTGGTGGAAGAGCTCCGTTTTACAGGCCCTGCGGAACCGTAAAAGATCCCACAGGGCCCTGATCTCCTCCGGGAGCTCATTCCACCACCGAAAAGGCCCTGGCCCTGGTTGTTGACAGCCTAGTCTCCTAGCCTAGCCTGACACATTAACCGCTACACCACACTAGGGCTGCAATCACACACACTTTCGATCCACTTTTAATGCACATTCCAACTGGATCTTGCCAGTTCACACAGCAAAATCCAGCTGGAAAGTGCATTGAAAGTGGATCGAAAGTGTATTATTCAGGGGTCGTTTCGTAGAAAAAGAGCTAGGGGAACTCATTAGCATAACTCATTAGCATATGCCACACCCCCTGACATCACCGGAAGTGTGTCATAAGGCCACACACCCCACCCCCAACGGTCCCGGCCGCCGCCGCCGGCCTTGTAGCTCCACTGCCGAGCCCCATGAGGGGCCCGGCGGTGGACCTGCAAGGCCGGCGGGAGTGCAAGGAAGCCCCGCGAAGGCCCTCCCTGGCCCCAGGCAGGCAGGGGTGGGGAGAGGCAGGAAGGAAGCAACTTACCCTCCCTCTTCTCCTGCCTCCTCCTGGCTGAATGAGGGCCGGAAGCGGGGTGGCCGGAAGCAGGGGGCGGGGCTTCGTCATGTGCCCCGCCCCCCGTACCTCACCCGGGGGAACTGCGATCCCCCGCGATTCCCCCCGAAATGACCTCTGGTATTATTTAGTGTGTGTGATCGCAGCCTAGGTCACAGTGCTAAGGAATGGCAGGGTGAACAAATCTCTCAAGCATCCTTTTAATTTTAGCTTTCTCCTGGCACTAGCAACTCTTCTTATTTTAGCTTCAGGTTCTGAGTTTTCACGTCGGTTTACCCACCTATCGTTGAACATCTCAGCTTCTAACCCTATGACCACCTTTACCTGATCACAAGATACTTGAACTTGCTATTCACTGTTCATGTGTGCTATCCAGAAAACATAATTTGAATGTGGCTCTGTTCCAATAACACATGGACATATGATGCAACCTTATACTGAATCAGACCCTCAGTCCATCAAAGTCAGTATTGTCCACTCAGACTGGCAGCGGCTCTCCAGGGTCTCAGGCAGAGGTCTTTCTCATCATTCACTGCCTGGTCCTTTTAAGGGAAGATGCCGGGGATTGAATTTCAGACCTTCTGCATGCCAAACAGATGCTTTACCACCGAGCCCCTCCCCTAACTCAGTAACTTAATACTACTTCACACATCCTTTGCCTTGTGATAAATTTCTTCAGGCTTCATAACAGTTTTAATTATGTTGGTTTCTCCCATGCATTGGTATGCATTTATCTATAAATAATAAACTATTCAGCATATGTACACCAGTAAGAGGGTACCTTCGAAACACAAGATTGTGTGTGTTAATGTCAACAAGTGATTTGGAACACATCAAATCCCTTGACAGATGAATGTTGCCCATAAGGATTTATCTTTTTTCATGTTTTAACCAAAATAGTATCAGCCACATTTTGCTACTTAAGAATACTGGAGGAGAAGGTTGTGGCAAAATAACTTACAGACGATAATTGGATTTTACAGATTACTTATTTCCATAAATGAGATCAATTTGTTTCAAGCCTCAAGCACATAACAGCATTGCATCTTTATATTCCCAGCTGAAACAAAATATACGATTTATTTGGTCCCCTCCCACAATGATACATGGGATGATTTGTCTAAAGTGAGCTACACATAGAGTCACTTTTCCACGAGCACATTGTGAACCAGTCTGTGTGAATTTGTATTGCACTGCATTGCTAGGTCCCTCTGGCCACCATTGCAAGGTAGGGGGTAGGGTTACCAGCTCCAGGTGGGGAAACTCCTGGAGATTTGGAGATGGAGCCTGGGCAGGGACCTCAGTGGGGCACAATGCCATAGAGTCCACCCTCCAGAGCATCCATTTTCTCCAGAGGAACTGATCTCTGTAGTCTGGAGATGAGCTGTAATTCCAGGGGGTCCCCAGGTCTCACCTGGAGGTTGGAATCCCTAGTGCTGAGTGACTATGTGAACTGGCTTAAGTTATTAACAGGGATGTGTACTTGGGGGGAGGGATGACATTTTGAGGACTAGTTTTCTGTATGTGAGGCTGCACAGAATATTAACAGTTCTCAATAAACTGTCCCAAAACAGAACTTGCACTCATGGGGAGACGAAGGACTGGAGGTGATGTTCGTTCATTTGTTTTTGTTTTTAAATCTGTAGACTTATTTGGTATCACCAGGGGTCATTTCGTAGAAAAAGAGGTGAAAGAGCTCATTAGCATAATTTATTAGCATAACTTATTTGCATATGCCACACCCCCTGACATTACTGGAAGTGTGTCAGAAAGTAACACCCACCGCTCAGGCTCCACTGGACTGTTTTGGATTGCTACCTATGGGGGGGGGGCTGCAGATCTGTCCTCACAGAGGAGGGAGAGCTTGTACTTGAAGGCGGGCCGGGGGGGGGGGCTCTGCAATTTACCTGGCTGCTTCTTGCTCTGAATGAGGGCTGCTGGGAGCAGGGGGTGGGGCTTGTTGCATATGCCCGCCCCCTGGGCTCCTTACTGCCAGAGCTCTGCTCCTGTGCACTCCCGCAGGAAATGACCCCTAGGTATCACTAATGTGATCAAGACTGCAGAGCACAACAAGCTGAACGGAAGATTTTGTGGCTCCAGTTAACAAATGGTCATACGAACACCAAAGAGAGAGAGAGAGAGAGAGAGAGAGAGAGAGAGAGAGAGAGAGAGAGCGAGAGAGTGCGTGTCTGAGAGAGAGAGAGAGAGAGAGAGAGAGAGGTGCCGAGTGGTTCTGTGAACCGGAATTATGGGAGGTACTTGAAGTGGCTCAAAGCTGGGCATACTTTTATGTTTGTGTTCAGAAATGGGCTGGTTACAGCTAAATTTGGCAGCAAACATCTATATGATTCTGGGAAGAAAGGCAGACAACCTGAACTTGTGTCAAGAGAACCCCTTTTCACCATTGCCAGATAGGAGTCCGAGAGGTACAATGTCAAGTGATGGCCCGGCTTCCCATTATGAATGGGATTTTGCATTGGGATGTGTGTGCAGATTGATTAACACATGGGATTCACTGCCACAGGAGGTGGTGGTGGCGGCTACAAGCATGGATGGCTTCAAGAGGGAATAGGATAAACATATGGAACAGAAGTCCATCCGTGGCTGTTAGCCACAACGTATAGATAGGAACTCTCAGTCTGGGGCAAGTGATGCTCTGTATTCTTGGTGTTTTTTTGGGGGGGCAACAGTGTCCTGGCATCACTGGTCGATCTCCTGATGGCGCCTGGTATTTTTGGCCACTGTGTGACAGAGTGTTGGACTGGATGGGCCACTGGCCTGATCCCACATTGACTTCTCTTATGTTCTTACATTCTTAAGTCGGTGAATCGTTCATTTTGTTTGCTTGTTTATTTTACTGTTATTACTATTTTCACCTAATTAACAACAGGAACCATATACATCTGCATGCATGGTTTCAGGCATGGAACAGCCCTATTGTGTGCAATGGGGGGGGGGTCATTGGATCAGTGTTTATGTAGGGATGCCAGCCTCCAGGTGGGACCTGGGTATCTCCTGGAATTAGAGCTCATTTCCAGTCTACAGAGATCTGTCCCCCTGGGGGGGATGGATGCTTCTTTTTTTTGGGGGGGTGGACTCTATGACATGGTAGCTCAGTGGTGTCCCTATCCTCGCTGGGCTCCTTCCCCAAATATCCGGGATTCTCCCAACCTGGAGCTGGGAACCCTACCCCACATCCCCTGCCAGTGCCCCCCGGAGGGACCTGGCGACCCTACCATGTAGGTATGGTATATTTCCTGCTGGCAAGAGAAGGGTGATTTATAGTTTGTTTCTAATAACTTCTGAAATATCTGAAGGTATGTATGGATCAGGAAATGGCTGAGTCTTCTAATACGGACTTATCCATGTGCAAATCTCGGCCTAGTGTAGGCTGTTTTGTAAGTGCTTCCTTCCTTCCTTCCATCTGGCAATGCCAAGATGTTAAATGCTGCAGGTTTAGGAGGGGAGAACATCTTTCATTCCCATTCTTTGCATGACTAAAGTCATTCAATTATCATTCAATTTAATTAAAGAGCTTTTTATGATTTAATTCTAGTGAAGGGGGAAAAATGATCAGCCATTAAGGTGATGATTAAATGATTTTTTGGGGAAAAAAATTGTTATTGAGGTTGAAAACAGGGGAGACTGTCAGAGATGTGTTTAGCAAAAGTGAAATGCCTTCTGGTTGACTGTAAAATGTGCTTAGAAGGGAAAAGGAGCTATCAGAGTGTTGCCCCCCCTTTTAAATTTAATATATGATTAATTAGTCAGTAGTTCAACACTTAATTAACCCTACTAATGCCCCCCTTGTAATCAATGAAAGCAATAGGCTGTAGCTTTGAATAGGAAACGGCACCTTCTCAGCAGTGGCAAAATGTTCTTCGATGCAAACGAGACATCAGATGCTATCAGTAGTGACCAGGAAATTAGAACTTTGTGATTGTTTTCCTTCTCCCCATTTTATTTATCCGTATATTCACGTTGTTGTTATTGTTGCTTCTTTTTCCAATTGGTTTTAATTGGAAGCACACAATTAATTTGTAATGTCTTTCTCTTCCATCCAATCGGGTTGAAACTTTCAGGAATGATACCCTGAACCAAACTGATCCTTTCTCGTAAATACCATGCAGATAAGTAAACATAAGAACATAAGAACATAAGAGACGCCAATGTTGGATCAGGCCAAAGGCCCATCCAGTCCACCACTCTGTATCACACAGTGGCCAGAAATACCAGGTGCCATCAGGAGGTCCACCAGTGGGGCCAGGACATTGGAAGCCCTCCCACTGTTGACCCCCCCAAGCACCAAGATGACAGAGCATCACTTGCCCCAGAGTCCCTATCTATACCTTGTGGCTAATAGCCACTGATGGACCTCTGCTCCATATGCTTATCTAATTCCCTTTTGAAGCCGTCCATGCTTGTAGCCGCCACCACTTCCTGTGGCAGTGAATTCCAAGTGTTAATCACTCTTTGGGTGAAGAAGTACTTCCTCTTATCCATCCTCAGTCGTCTTTTCTCCAAGCTAAAGAGCCCTAAGTGCTTTAACCTTTCCTCATAGGGAAAGTGTTCCAACCCTTTTATCATTTGAGTTGCCCTTTTCTGCACTTTTTCCAAAGCTATAATATCCTTTTTAAGGTGTGGTGCCCAGAACTGCACACAGTATTCCAAATGAGGTCTCACCATTGATTTATATAGGGGCATTATGATATTGGCTGATCTGTTTTCAATACCCTTCCTAATAATCCCCAGCATAGCATTGGCCTTCTTTATTGCAGTCACACACTGTCTCGACATTTTCAGTGAGTTATCTACTACGACTCCAAGATCTCTCTCTTGATCAGTCTCTGCCAGTTCAGACCCTCTTTATATATTGAGTTCAGTAGCACCTCAGGGACCAACAAGATTTGGGTGCTATAAGGTTATGAGAGTGAAAGTTCCCTTTGTTGTATCTAATGAAGGGATCTGTGACTCTTAAAAGCTTACATTCCCCCCAAACCCTTGTTGGTCTCTGAGGTGCTACAGAACTCGAACCCTGTGCTTCTGTTGCAGACCATCATGGCTACCCTCTGAAACTGTTAATATGTATGATTCAGGGCTATTTTTGGGCAGGAACGCACAGGAACGGAGTTCCGGCTGGCTCTTGAGTTGGCCACGCCCAGCAGGAACTCATTAGCATAATAGGCCACACCCAACAGCAGAAACTGATTAGGATTGGCTACATTAGGGGTGTGTGGCCTAACATGCAAAGGGTTCCTGCTACAAAAAAAGCCCTGGGTTTTGACAACAAATAAGGTAAACAGGATAAGAAGCAAAAGGTGGGTGTGGCTGGATGACCACAGTTCTGGTAACGTGGGGTGGCGGCCAATATGATAATTCGTTTCTCTGTCAGGGGGGGTGGGGTGTGGCAGAATATGCTAATGAGTTTATGCTGTTGGGTGTGGCATATTATGCTAATGCGTTCCTGCTGTGCTTTTTCTACAAAAAAAGCCCTGGCATGATTTATTTCAGTTGTAACCAGTGTTCCCTCTAAGTTGAGTTAGTGTGAGCTAGCTCACAGTTTTTTAGCCTCCGGCTCCCACATTTTTGTCTTAGCTCAGGAAGGAGGGCTTTGGTGCAAAGGAATTTATGCAGCAGCCAAATCGCTCGCTCACAGCTTTAAGGCCAGTAGCTCACAAAGTAGGATTTTTGCTCACAAGACTCCACCGCTCAGAGGAGGCATTGGTTGTAACAACTTTCTTTTAACATCCACTTTGGAAGAAACTCCCCACGAATGTCCTCCTGACCCGTGGGATCAATCCTGTCCGATTTGATGTGTTTATTATTATGTAAATAGTTATTACCCTCCTTTCTTCCTCACAGTACTCAAGCAGGCTTACAATTTAAATAAAAAAGGAGCTGCGGTGGCTCAAGTGGTTAAGACGCTGAACTGCAGGCTGTGGAAGGTTGGTAGTTCAGCGGTTCGAGACCCGGGTGCTGCATGACGGAGTGAGCTCCCGTCTCTAGTTCCAGCTCCTGCCAACCTAGCAGTTCGAAAGCAAGAAATTGCAAGTAGATAAATAGGTACCACTTTGGTGGGAAGGTAACAGCGTTCCGTGCGCCTCGGTGTTTAGTCATGCCGGCCACATGACCACGGAAACGTCTTCGGACAGCGCTGGCTCTTCGGCTTTGAAACGGAGATGAGCACCACAACCCTAGACTGGCTTTCGAGCAAGAGAACCTTTACCTTTTAAAGCAGCCAAATGCAGTCCTAAATACAACCGTCTTCAGCTGCCTCCTGAAGATTGACAGTCACAGGCAAAGAGGATTACTGAATCTGAACTCTCTAAAGGGCAGCCAGGTGCCTCACTGCTTATATTTTGTGAGCACTTTCCCATGGTGCCTTCCCATGTGGAAAAGAAATATGTTGACAAGGGGGGCTTTGTGGTTCCTGAAATAGGGAGGGAAGGCATGCATGGACAGATAAAAGGGAATGGTGTTGTTGCTGTTCAGTCGCACAGTTGAGTCCAGCTCTTTGAGACCCCATGGACCACATCACGCCAGGCTTAATTTCATGTTCGTTGCATCTATGACACTGTCTAACCATCTCATCCTTTGTCGTCCCCGTCTTCTTTGACCTTCAGTCTTTCCCGGTATCGGGGTCTTCTCCAGTGAGTGCTCCCTTCTCATTTGGTGGCCAAAGTATTTGAGCTTCAGTTTCATTATCTGGCCTTCCAGGGAACAGTCAGGGTTGATTTCTTTTAGGATTGACTGATTGGATTTTCTTGCCGTCCAAGGGACTCTCAAGAGTCTTCTCCAGCACCATAGTTCAAAAGAATCTATTCTTCGGCGCTCGGCCTTCCTTATAGTCCAACTCTCGCAGCCATACATGACTACTGGGAATACCATTGCTTGGACCATGCGTATTTTTGTTGGCAGGGTGATGGAGCAGGTGTCCTTTAGTTTCATGGCTGCAGTCACCGTCTGCAGTGATCTTGGATCCCAGGAACGTGAAGGAAATACTTCCTTTTCAATTAAGATGTGGAATTTGCTGCCAGAGGACGTAGTAATGGCCACAGGAACAGACCGCTTTAAAAGGGGATTAGATAGATTCATGGAAGAGAAGTCTATCAATGGTGACTGAGGGCAATCTCCACATTCAGAGGCAGTCAACCACTGAATCCCAGAGCCAGGAGGCAACATCAGGGGAAGGCCTCAGGCTCTCTGCCCTGTTGTTGGCTGTCCAGAGGAATTGGTTGGCCACTGGGTGAGACAGGGTGCTGGACTTGATGGGCCACTGGTCTGATCCAACAGGGCTCTCCTGATGTTGTCATGAAGAAGAAGAAGAGGAGGAGGAGGAGGAGGAGATTGGATTTATACCCCACCCGTCACTACCCAAAGGAGTCTCAAAGCGGCTTACAAACTCCTTTCCCTTCCCCACTCCACAACAGACACCCTCCCCTGTGAGGTAGGTGGGGCTGAGAGAGCTCTGACAGAAACTGCTATTTTTCAAGAACACCTGTGCCAGAACTATGGCTTGCCCAAGGTCATCCAGCAGGTGCAAGTGGAGGAGTGGGGAATCAAAACCGGTTATCTCAGATTAGAGTCCACGCACTTGACCACTACACCAAACTGGCTGATTGCATGGGAATGGCAAGGAAATGGCTGATTGCATGGGCCTGCTGCCCCTCTCTGTGGCAAAATCTAGCTCTTATGAGTATAATTGTGTGCTGTCCAATGCTTAGATAAGCTGGTGTGTGTGTGTGTGTGTGTGTGTGTACCATGTTGGTCTGGGATGTCTCCATGGAGGTCCCTATTGCTATTTGCATACACGTATGAGTTGCTCACACCTAATAATCCATCTGCCCTTACCTGGACGGTCTAGGCTAGCCTGATCCCATTAGATGTGGGAAGCTAAGCAGGGTCAGTCTTGCTTAGTACTTGGATGGGAGACTGCCATGGAAGTCCAGGGTCACTATGCAGATGTGGGCAATGGCAAACCACCTCTGTCCATCTCTTGCCCTGAGAACCCTACAGGGTCGTCACAGGTCAGCGGTGAATTGAGAACACTTTTCACCGCTAATTGTTCTCCTCACTTGACTTCACTGGTTACTTTGTGAGTGTACTTAAATAAGGATGGACAAATTTCATTGGTTCTATCTTTGAAATCCCCATGTAATATATATTTAATCTGAGCAATCTTGATTCTTGCTGGAAGCAATGAAGTAGTTCCAGAACATTTATGGACTGTAACTAACTCCCTCCCGGTTCTGCACTTTCACTTGTTGAAACACCTGGTACTCTCACTAGGATGGAAGACGCTCTGTTTGTCTGTAGGGTGACAAATGGTGCCAGGGCTATTTTTGGGCAGGAACGCACAGGAACGGAGTTCCGGCTGGCTCCCAAGTTGGCCATGCCCAGCAGGAACTCATTAGCATAATAGGCCACACCCAACAGCAGAAACTCATTAGGATTGGCTACATTAGGGGTGTGTGGCCTAACATGCAAAGGAGTTCCTGCTACAAAAAAGCCCTGGGTTTTGACAACAAACAAGGTAAACAGAATAACAAGCAAAAGGTGGGTGTGGCTGGATGACCACACTTCTGGTAACATGGGGGTGCGGCCCAATATGCTAATGAGCTGTGCTGTCAGGATTGTGGCCTAATATGCTAATGAGTTTCTGCTGTTGTGTGTGGCCTATTATGCTAATGAGTCCCTGCTGGGCTTTTTCTACAAAAAGAGCCCTGGAATACTATTGTTGGCTTTGGCTGTAGTCCAGCTAGTAGAAGGCATTGTAGTTTGACTACTGCAATACATGTTATACAGTGCTGCTCATGAATACAGGTGTGAACCTTTCGCTTTTCCGGAACGTAGAGCCGTGTGCATCATTTTGGCCTAGCTGCTTGGAGTATATTACATCACACGAACACGTGAAACTGCCTTATACTGAATCGGATCCTTGGTCTGTCATAGTCAGTATTGTCTTTTCTGACTGGTAGTGGCTCTCCAGGATCTCAGGCAGAGGTCTTTCACATCACCTACTGCCTGGTCCTTTTTACTGGAGACACCGGGGACTGAACCTGGGACATTCTGTATACCAAGCAGATGCTCTGCCACTGAGCCACAGCCCCTCCCTTTAAAAAGCCCCACTTGTTGCCACTAACGTCTGACCCAGACTGAAGGTGGTGCTATCAACTTTGCAGTCTTTCCTTCTCTCCATGTTAATTATAGGTGGGGGATATGGAAGTTGCCAGTTATTCTGGAATAAAGAGTGCTAATCACGGGCAATGCTCCCTCGAAGCTGTGGAGTCCTGTGAGCAAAAACTCTACTTTGTGAGCTACTGGCATTAAAGTTGTGAGCGAGTGATTTGGCTACCGGATGAATTAGTTTGCTCCGGAGCCCTCCTTCCTGAGCTAAGAAAACAGTGAGCTAGTTCACACTAACTCAGCTCACACTAACTCAGGAACAACGACCATGTGTCCCCTCAGCAACCATTGTGGGAGGATTAACACAGTACTTTCCCCACAGGAAGGTCGCTGTGAGAAACACTGAGATTCCTGTTTGTGCTTATTCTGTGGATTTGTTTGTTATCTGTAGGACTTTTTCTTCTTCTTCTTGAACTAGCCCTTTGCGATGGCCAGTAATATTATAGTAATACAATGAACTCTGATTCCCCAACCACATCACCCTTCATTTGATGTTCTCGCTCTTCTCCTTCTTGTCTCTATATTTTTTTCTTTTTCTTTGAAAAGCGGCCACTAGAGGGAGAGCGGTTACACATTTTACCAGCGAGTCACAGCATTCGTCTCCCCATCTGTCTTCATAAGGACAGTTTGTTTTTTTGGGTTTCCCTCCCCCCTCCTAATCAAATTATCAGCCCCCAACTGTCTCTCCCTGCTGCCATCTCCCTTTTTTTTCTTAATAGGACGACCGAAATAACGAATATTTCAGCGATTCAGCTGGAAGACTGATATTATTTACCACATGGCTGGCTATTGTTCTGATCCCTTCTGTGTCTCAGCGTGCAATGTTCTTTACCACGGCCACACGTCAACAATGGTCTTCAGTAAGAACGGAGGGGACCCATGAATTGGCCGCACTCCAAGATCCGTTAGGCAAGTGGCAGTGCCACAATTTTCTTCCTCATGACATTCAGGGTTTTCTTCACAGGAAGCAAGAGAGAGGTGGTGAAGGAAGTCAAGGCCAAACCCCCGGAACATTCCAGAGCACTCACCATCAGTTTGCTCACAACATCACTCCTTCCATCAGTGGCTATTAGCCACAAGGTATAGATAGGGGCTCTGGGGCAAGGGATGCTCTGTCTTCTTGGTGCTTGGGGGGGATGGTCAGCAGTGGGAGGGCTTCTAATGTCCTGGCCCCACTGGTGAACCTCCTGATGGCACCTGGTATTTCTGGCCACTGTATGACACAGAGTGTTGGATGGGATGGGCCTTTGGCCTGATCCAACATTGGCGTCTCTTATGTTCTTATGTTCCCCTACCACTCAGACTGGCCCCTGCTCCTCACACTTACCTGGAAGGGGCAGCAATGGGCATCTAGACTGGAGTCCAGTAGCACCTTTGAGCAGGGGTCATTTCGTTGAAAGAGAGGTGCAGGAGCTCATTAGCATAACTCATTAGCATGACTTATTTGCATATGCCACACCCCCTGACATAACCGGAAGTGTGTCAGAAGGCAACACCCACCACTCAGGCTCCACTGGACTGTTTTGGATTGCTAGCTTTTCCGGGGGGAGGGGGGGAACGTGCAGATCTGTCCTCGCAGAGGAGGGAGAGCTTGTACCTGAATAAAACTTGGTCTTAAAGGTGCGACTGGATTGCATGTGCCCTCCCCCTGGGCTCTTTACTGCCGGAGCTTCGCTCCTGTGCGCTCCTGCAGGAAATGACCCCTGCCTTTGAGACCAACAAGATTTGGGGTGTGGGAGCTTTTGAGAGTCAAAGCTTCCTGTGTCAATCCAGTAGCACCTTTGAGAGTTAAATTTAATTTTCATGCCCCCCATTCCCTGTAAACGGGGCTCAGGTCAGTGAACAACAGCGGATAGCCCAACAGTCCATATCCATTAATACATTTAAAATCACAGTAAAATTCTAGTCGAATGAAATCAGATGGCGATCAGGATTTCCAGTTATGCTACTGCCGTGCAGGGGGGAGGGGTGACAGTTCCAGCCAGAATGGATGCCATCAGTGTCCTCAGCTGAACACCTGTTGGAACATCTCTTCCTTACATGCCCTGCGGAACTGTACCAAGTCCTGCAGGGCACGGATGTTACGCGGTGGAGATTTCCACCAGGTCGGGGCCAGAGCACTAAAAGTCCTGGCCCTAGTCAAGGACAGCCAGATATCTCTTGGGCCGTGGACCACAAGCAAGTTCTTAGCAGCAGAGCATATTATTCATATGGCTGGATTTCCATTCAGATGCCTTATAGGTAGTATGTGGGTCCCAGACCATTAAAGGCCTTAAAGGTAAGCACCAAAACCTTGAACCTGATCCGGTGCTCAACTGGTAGCCCGTGCAGCACACGTGGAATGTGTGCTGTTCCCCTTAAGGACCCATGCCGCTGCATTCTGGGTCAGCTGAAGTTTCCGGGTCAGTCTCAAGGGTAGGCCCACGTAGAGCGTGTTACAGTAGTCCAATTTGGGGGTAACCATTGCGTGGATTACTGTGGCCAGGTCAAGGCAGGGGGCCAGTTGCCTGACCTGGCATAGTAGGAAGAACGCCAGTCTGGCAACATTAGTGATCTGGGCCTCCACTGGTAAGGAGGCATCCAGAATCACCCCCAATATCTCTTGACAGTCGGTGTCAGTGTTAAGGGCACGCCATCCAGAGCTGGGAGTCCTCCCTGCCCAGTCACAGAACCTCCATCTTCCTGGGATTCAGTCTCAGCCGGCTCTGTTGTAACCATCCCACCGTGGCCTCCAAATGCTGATCCAAAACTGGTGGGGTGTCCCCTTCGTTTTTGCTAGTTCTCGCCCCCATCCCAGCCCCCATGGTCTCACATCTGTCACCGTCCTCTCTCCACTCTTGCTCCTTCGCCCTCCATGCGTAACGTGTTTGGTTTTCTCCTCTTCCTGAGCATACGTCCCCCTGGTTTTCAGTGGTTGTTTCAATTTGCTCTGGCAACCTCAAAAAATCACAGTAAAAGCCTCCCCCCCCCCCGGGTGATATGTGCATGGTCACAAATATCACTATCACGATCTTCAGGAGATTTTACACACACACACAGCATTGTATTTTTTTATTTTTTCCGGAAACAGGGATTTTTCCTGGGTTGACTGAATCCAAACCCTTTGTGCTTCTGTTGTGTCTGTTTTTGTGGTTGTTGTATCCACATCAGCAAGAGTAAGAATAATTGGTTTTTATACCCCATTTCTCTCTACCCTAAGGAGTCTCAAAGTGGCTTACAATCACCTTTCCCTTCCTCTCCCCACAACAGACACCTTGTGAGCAACGTTCCCTCTAAGCTGTGGAGTCTTGTGAGCAGAAATTCTACTTTGTGAGCTACTGGCGCTAAAGTTGTGAGCAAGTGATTTGGCTGCTGCATACATTAGTTTGGCTCTGGAGCCCTCCTTCCTGAGCTAGGACAAAAATGTGTGAGCCGGAGGCTAAAAAACTGTGAGCTAGCTCACACTCAGCTTAGAGGGAACACTGCTTGTGAGATAGGTGAGGCTGAAATGGTTCTGGGAGAAGTGTGGCTGGTCCATGGTTACCCATCGGGCTTCATGTGGGGGAGTGGGGAATCAAACTCAGTTCTCTAGATTAGAGTCTGTCGTTCTTAGCCACTACATCATGCCAGCTCTCAGGAAGGAAGGTACACATGGCAATTGGATATTTTTTTATATATATTGGCTTGCCACAACTCCCGCTATAGTTACTGTAAGGATGCACTTAAGTCTTTTGGATACTGCTTATATAGAAGAAGAGGAGGAGGAGGAGGAGGAGGAGATTGGATTTACACCCCACCCTTCACTCGGAGTCTCAGAGCGGCTTACAAACTCCTTTCCCTTCCCCTCCCCACAACAGACACCCTGTGAGATAGGTGGGGCTGAGACTCTGACACAAACTGCTCTTTCAGATACAGCTGTGCCAGAGCTTGTGACTGACCCAAGGTCACATCAGCAGGTGCAAGTGGAGGAGTGGGGAATCAAACCCGGTTCTCCCAGATTAGAGTCCGCGCACTTAACCACTACACCAAACTGGCTCTAGAACTAGAGCAACTAGAACAAGTGGGGGACCCCATCCCTCCACTGCTGAGCCTTGAAGCCCAGTGCCAGCATGGTCTGGGAGCTAGTCCATGCCCAGAGCCACTCCCAGTGCCTTTCACTGCGGAGACCGGAGCAACTCCTAGTGTCCACCGCCTCTGGAGGAGGGCCCCAAATACCTCCTGGCATCTGCCGCTGCTTACTTTACTGTCTGGGGGATTTAAAAACCTCTCTGTGTATTAAGAAAAAAAATCAGATTTTTCTGCAAACCTGGGGAGTGCCCCACATTTGCTGAAAAATCTATTTAGCCTCTGTATCACCCCAATATTTGGATTTAGCTATCTGCAGATAGAAGTCACAGATGGCTATTAGAATATAAGATTCTAGTTAGCTCTCTTGCATGAGCTGATATATGAACCCAAATGAAAAAGTAGAACCTTATTTCTTGGCATCACTGTGGACACATCCCTGACGTTTGAATATGGAGAAATAAAGATCTCTCTCTCTCTCTCTCTCTCTCTCTCTCTCTCTCTCTCTCTCTGTCTATCTATCTATCTATCTATCTATCTATCTATCTATCTATCTATCTATCTATCATCTCAAAGGCTATGTGATTGTTTGAGTTACTTACTTCTTACTTCTCAATTACTGTTTTCACAAGCAGCATCATAGAGCAAAGCCTCACACCACAAAAGGAAGTCTAAAAATTACTACAGCAATGGTTGAGTTGGGAAGGGGCCATCAAGATAACTACCACATCTGCATTATAAAAGTACAAGGGGGGACCCGCAAGCAACTTGCGGGGAGGAGGCATTCCCCCACCTTTGCTTCTTTCCCTCTCTCCCCTCTCCACCTTTCTTTCTCTCCCCAAGCCAATCCCTCCTTTTTCTTTAAAACCCTCCACCAAGTTGATTCATCTTTCTTTGTCATTCTATCTCTCTCTCCCCCTGCAAACTTATTCCCCTTCTTTCTCTCTCCCCCAAGCAAATACCCCCATCTTTCCCTTTCTCTTTCTCCCCAAGCCAATCCCCTCCCCCCTTATTTCTCCCTAAATTTGAGCCTGGCAGCGGTGGCAGTGCCTGGAAGGCCGAGCCACTACAGGCTCAGTCACAAAGAAGAAAAGAGAAGATATTGGATTCATACCCCGCCCTTCACTACCCAAAGGAGTCTCAGAGTGGCTTACAAACTCCTTTCCCTTCCCCTCCCCACAACAGACACCCTGTGAGGTAGGTGGGGCTGAGAGAGCTCTGACAGAAACTGCTCTTTTTCAAAAACAGCTTTCCATTCCTCTTCGCTCCCAGCTTCCCAAAAGCGGGAAAGCCTGTAAAGGCCCCATTGCTAGGAAAGCCGTTGCTAAGGGCAGTCACGTGCTCAAAACAATTGCTTTCCAAGGAGAGAGGGAGGGAGGAGGAGAGAAGGCTCCTCATCTTCGGTAAGTCCGTTCTCTGTGCATGAGCAGAAAAAGCTGTTATACGTTTGGGAGGATTTAAGTATCCCCTGTATCCTTTTTTAAGATTTTTCTGCACACCGGGGGAGTGCCCCAATATGTGGATTTAGCTATCCACAGATAGGAGTCACGGTTGGCTATTAGAATATACAATTTCCCCTCCATGTGCCCCCGATCTGCAAAAATAAGTATCCACACTTAGGGGGCCATGTTGGAAATTATATATAGAGACGCATATGTCCTTTGACTTGGATGGCCAAAGCTAGCCTGATGTCACTGAATCTTGGAAGCTAAGCAGGGTCAGCCTTGGTTAATACTTGGATGGAAGACCACCGAGGAAGTCCAGCGTTGCCATGCAGAGACAGGCACTGGCAAGCCACCTCTGAACTTATTTTCCCTTGAAAACCCAGTGGGGTCACCATAAATCAGCTCCGACTTGATAGCACTGTCCACCATCAAGTCATATTTTAACTTGAACAGTATCTTCACCACCCCTTTTCAAAGTCCACAATGACTCTCCAATAACATTAACATTCTGCTTTTCATCCTAGCTTTCTTTCTCCTCCTCATTCCTGTGAAAAAGTTTATCATCTGGTATTTGTCCATCGTACTATTTTGTGTTTAAAATAGCCATACTTACTTTCAGGTGGCTCAGCAGAAGGTACTCGGCATTTTTGTCATATAAATAGCCATACTTACTTTCAGGTGGCCCAGCAGAAGGTACTCGACATTTTTGTCATTCATATATATGTATCCCTTATAAATAAAAGCCGAATGGTGGTGGCACTTCTCTAGAACATTCTACACGCTCCAAAATCATTTCGCTCTCTGATCTGTCATTCAGAGGGTCTCCCTGTTCACTGGCTGCTTTGCCTGAGTCCTGCCTCCAACATTCTAAACATTTTGCTGTTCCTCTCCCCCCCGTAGCCAGTCAGAACACAGAGGTTATTTGCATATGCAGCCTTATTGGCCTTTGCCTCGGAACATAGAGGTCGTTTGCATATGCGACTTGATTGGCTTTTGCCTCTAACATTCTAAACAGTTTGCTGTTCTGAGGTAAAATGTGTCCAATCTCCAGGTGAGGGCTGGAGATCACTCAGAATTACAACTGCTTTCCAGACGGCAGATTGTGAGCAAAACTTCTACTTTGTGAGCTACTGGGATTAAAATTGTGAGCAAGCAATTTGGTTACTGCATAAATTAGTTTGCTCTGGAGCCATCCTTTCTGAGCTACGACAAAAATGTGTGAGCCAGAGGCTAAAAAACTGTGAGCTAGCTCACACTAACTCAGCTTAGACGGAACAGTGCTCTGAATCTTTATATGCTGCTGAGGTGGCCCCCGTATGACAGCCAATGTGACGTAGCAGTCAGGGCTTCAGAGCACGGGAGAGGCCGCAGGTGTGTGGGGGGTGGAAAGCTGAAGAGTGAGGGGGAAATAAAGGTAGGTTGATGATTGGCTGGGAAGGAGATAGGGTTGCCAACTTCAGGAGTCATGGGACCTCAGACAGGTACAAAGCCATAGACTCCACCCTCCAAACCAACCATTCCCTTCTGGGGAACCATCATTGCCAATCTCCAGGTGAGGGCTGGAGATCACTCAAAATTACAACTGTTCTTTAGGTAACAGAGATCAGTTTCTCTGGAGAAAATGGTGGACTCAGTGTCATTATACCCTGCTGAGGTCGCCACAGCAAATTGACACTGAGTGTCCAAGGCCGGGGCACCCGCCCAGAGCCTCTTTCTAGAGGCCGTTGTATTTATTTCCACAACGGACCTTTTTCCTAGTGTGTGTGTGTGTATTTTCCCCCTTGTCTTGTCTTAAAATGAAAATGAAGTGATAGTTAATATGTCATTTTTCCTCTTCCAAGGTACCTGGATCCTTGTCAACTCTCTTGTATTATGTTTCTCTATAAAAAGTACATCATGTACATACTCACATGCTGGGCTTAATCCTCACAGCTGAATTCCTGGGGAGGGGTTTCAGCAGGGTTATTTTACCCTAAGCACACAATGGCATCAGTCCATAGAGCAATTAGGGGTCCCCGCAGTGAGGTACAGAATGGCAGTGTGGACGGGTGGTGGAATATCTTATTTCCTGCACTAAGTCTCTTTATCATTCCCCACAGCTCTGAGCATGGTGCTGTGCTTATTTGCCCAATTAGGAGAAATGTAGAAATCATTTCGGTTTGCTCATTGTGAGGAACGGTAACTCGCCAGCAATTACCAGGACAACAGATTAGAGCAACAGGGGGAAGGTTGCTCAAACTGGTAGGACTTACTTCCAGGTAAACATGGTTGAAAGAAGATAAAGATTTTAGAGTGCAGATCCTATAAGAATGGGTTGAATAAAACCGGTTGTGCTTAGCATGGGGGTAAAGGAAATACAGACTTGGATGGCTCAGGCTAGCCCAATCTCATCAGATCTTGGAAGCTAAGCAAAGTTGGCCCTGGTGAGCCCTTGGATGGGAGACCACCAAGAAAGTCCAGGGTCGCCATGCATAGGAAGACGACGACAGCAGACCACTTCCTCTTGCCTTGAAAACCCTACAGGGTCACCATAAGTCAGCCACAACTTGATGACACTTTCCATCACCAACAAGGGGAGGGGAGGAGTTGGAATGTTTTAGATACTTACAAGGATCTGAGGAGGGCAGAGCAGAAGAAGCTTTCAGACTGCGATGAGGTAGAGAGTTTGCATGGTTGGAAGAACATAGTGAGTGAAGTCTGGTTACCCGAGAGTTGCCAGGTCCTTACCGGCTGCCAGTGTGTGTGGGGGCTCCTGGCTGGTGTCTGGGATCTTCTTGCGTGTACAACACAATGACATCACCCGATAGTGACACCATCGTGTTGCCGACATTGGGGATGCCACTCTAGTTTTCTGGGCAAAAGTGTGTTTGTGTGTATGTATGTATACATGTATATTAGAAAGCTAATGCAATCTTAGGATGCATGAACAGAAGCATTGTGTCCAGATCAAGGGAGGTGGTAGTTCCACTCTATTCTGCTATGGTCAGGCCTCACCTGGAGTCCTGTGTCCAGTTTTGGGCACCACATTTTAGGAAGGATGTTGACAAGCTCGAGTGTGTCCAGAAGAGGGCAACTAGGATGGTGAGAGGGTTGGAATCCAAGTCTTAGGAGGAAAGGCTGAAAGAGTTGGGTATGTTTAGCCTGGGAAAGAGAAGGCTTAGAGGGGACATGATTACAGTCTTCAAGTATTTGAAGGGCTGTCATGTAGAAGATGGAGCAGATCTATTCTCTCTTGCTCCGGATTGCAAGACTAGATCTAATGGGTGGAAATAACAAGGGAGTCATTACCGGCTAAATATCAGGAGAATCTTCCTAACTGTAAGAGTGGTTGAGCAGTGGAACAGTCTGCCTCGGGAGGTGGTGGATGCTCCTTCGCTGGACGTTTTCAAGCGGAGGCTGGACAACCATCTTTCGGTTATGTTGTAGGTATGTAGGGCTATCTTTTGGCTATGTTCATGCAGAGTGCAGGGGGTTGGACTAGATGACCTGCAAGACCCCTTCCAACTCTAACATTCTATGATTCTATGATTGTCTTGCTTCGGATTGCAAGACTAGATCTAATGGGTGGAAATGACAAGGAAGTCGTTACTGGCTAAATGTCAGGAGAAACTTCCTAACTGTAAGAGTGCTTGAGCAGTGGAACAGTCTGCCTCGGGAGGGTGAGTTCTCCTTCACTGGACGTTTTCAAGCGGAGGCTGGACGACCATCTTTCGGGTATGTTGTAGGGCTATCTTTCGGCTATGCTCCTGCAGAGTGCAGGGGGTTGGACTAGATGACCTGCAAGGCCCCTTCCAACTCTAACATTCTATGATTCTATGTATATATATTTGCTCCAAAACCATAGAGTTTGTCCAGAAGCTAGAGCAGAACCCTCCTGATGTCAGCAGTGTGATGACGTCAATTCCAGGTGACATCCTTGTGAAGGGACATCGCACAGTAACGTCCCTGTTCGGGGATGGGGCTTCTCCCACCAGCCAGCTGGCCTGGGGCGGATGGAAACCCCAAAAATCAGGGGACCACCCAACTGAACTGGGGGTCTGGCAACCCTGGGCTACCCAGGGAAGGTGTGAGCACTGGAGACGTTCAAGCAATTACTGGGCAGGATTTTGAAAGGTACACTTTATGCCTTGAATATTCTGCCTCTGAACCAGGGGTTGGTTTAGATGAGCCGTTGGGCTCTGTTGAATCTCATCACGTGGATTGCTGGGCTTGTATTTCGACTTTGCAGAAATGGTCAATGCAACTCCCACACACAGACACAAACACACACACACACAGAGATCTTAAGGAATTATAAATCAGTGATGATCCTTTTACAATAATGTGGTGCAGTGGTTAAAAGTGTCAAACTATGATCTGGAAGAACCAGGTTCGCCTCGCCACTCATGCCATTGAAGCTTGATGCTCACAGCCTAACCAGGTTCTGCAGGCTGTTATAGTTGTTAATAGTAGTTGTTAATAGTGCTGGCAGCTCCTAGTTGAAAGCCAGGCGGAAGAGCCCCGTCTCGCAGGCCCTGCGGAAAATCAGAACCCTGAAAACATGCATCCTAATGTACTTTCTAATGTACATGTGCAGGTGGCAGTAGAGTTTGCCACCATGATACTGGCCCACCCCCTCTGTGCCTGTGTTTCATGACGTGATTGAGACACTGATGCGATCAAGACACTGGGGGAAAATGAGTTATGTGAGAGTTGTGAGAACTAAGCCCAGTGGGTCCTGGTTGTGTGTGTGTGTGTGTCTGAGTCTTTGATTTTATTAGTGTGAATGAACAGCAGATTGGGTGGAACATTTGCACAAAAACAAGAGGGGAGTTATTCAAATGACTTTCAGTGGGAGATGGTATACAACATTGCCTCCTTAATGTGCAAAACAGAAACTATGGGTGTAATTTGTAAGCTTCCCTATCCATCACATTTTGATATGTAGGAATAACACACAAGAGTTTAATGCGAATATGCGTATAGGATGGTTCAGACTTCCCTCGGCTGCGGGCATGCTGGCATAATTCAAATTAAGGCTGTAAGCACAAAAGCGGGAACTAATATGTACTTAATCAGAGCCCAGTATGGGCTGCAAAGTCATAGGGTTGCGAACTCTGGGTTCATAAATACCCAGGGATTTGAGAGTGAAGCCTGAGAGAGTGGTGTTTAGAAAGGGAAGGGGCCTCGGTAGGGTTTCATGCCACGCAGTCCACTTCCCAGAGCAGTTCTTTTCTCCACGAGAAGTGGAAAACATGTTTTGAATAAATAAAGAAGAAACAAGTAATTCTTGTAGTCTAGAGATCAATTGTAATTCCAGGAGACCCCCAAGCTCCCATGTGGAGGTTGGCAACCTTACCCATTGCCATGCTGCGGCCAGTCGGTGACATTTCAGAAATAACTCTACTGCCACCATGATACTGGCCCACCCCCTCTGTGCCTGTGTTTCATGACGTGATTGAGACACTGATGCGATCAAGACACTGGGGGAAAATGAGTTATGTGAGAGTTGTGAGAACTAAGCCCAGTGGGTCCTGGTGTGTGTGTGTGTGTGTGTGTCTGAGTCTTTGATTTTATTAGTGTGAATGAACAGCAGATTGGGTGGAACATTTGCACAAAAACAAGAGGGGAGTTATTCAAATGACTTTCAGTGGGAGATGGTATACAACATTGCCCATGTGTAGTCTAGAGATCAATTGTAATTCCAGGAGACCCCCAAGCTCCCATGTGGAGGTTGGCAACCTTACCCATTGCCATGCTGCGGCCAGTCGGTGACATTTCAGAAATAACTCTACTGCCACCATGATACTGGCCCACCCCCTCTGTGCCTGTGTTTCATGACGTGATTGAGACACTGATGCGATCAAGACACTGGGGGAAAATGAGTTATGTGAGAGTTGTGAGAACTAAGCCCAGTGGGTCCTGGTTGTGTGTGTGTGTGTCTGAGTCTTTGATTTTATTAGTGTGAATGAACAGCAGATTGGGTGGAACATTTGCACAAAAACAAGAGGGGAGTTATTCAAATGACTTTCAGTGGGAGATGGTATACAACATTGCCCATGTGTAGTCTAGAGATCAATTGTAATTCCAGGAGACCCCCAAGCTCCCATGTGGAGGTTGGCAACCTTACCCATTGCCATGCTGCGGCCAGTCGGTGACATTTCAGAAATAAAATAGCCCCCCTGGATTGAGAGTGCCCCACCCTGCTGGATTTGTTGGGTTTGGTTTTTTTTGTTTGTTTGTTTTTTAAAGCACTTTGACTCAGAGCGTTACCTGAAGTCAAATCTGTCATTAATCTGAACCTTCCTTCTTGGCCCTCGCAGATGATGATCTGGGGGTTGGAGCACCTTCCCTATGAAAAAAAAAGGCTGAAGAGTTTAGGACTTTTTTCAATTTAGGAAAGAGACGACCGTGGTGGGGTGCGGAGAGGCATGATAGAGGTTTATACAATTATGCGTGTGGTGGAGAGAGTTTGCAAAGATAACTCCCCCCCCCCCCTTCAAGGGCATCTGATGAAGCTGATGGGCAAACGGAAATGCTTCTTTACACAGAGAGAGATTAAAATGTGGAATTGGCTGCCAGGGGATGTAGCGATGGCTACAGAAATGGTTTTAAAAGGGGACTGGATAGATTAATGGAGGATAAGTCTATTAATGGTGACTGAGAGGAGCTTCCACATTCAGAGGCACTAATCCTCTGAATCCCAGAGCCAGGACGCAGCAATCAGGGGAAGGCTTCAGCCTCTATGCCCTGTTGCTATCTGTCCAGAGGAACTGGTTGGCCACTGTGTGAGACAGGATGCTAGACTATATGGACCACTGAGCTAATCCAGCAGGGCTCTTATATTCTTATGAAGGCCTCGGCATCTCTGCCCTGTTGTTGGCTGTCCAGAGGAACTGGTTGGCCCCTGTGTGAGACAGGATGCTGGACAGGATGGACCACTGGTCTGATCCAGCAGGGCTCTTTTGTTCTTATGCTGTAATGCCAGCAGCCATCTTAGGGGGGGAAATAGAAAAGGATTCCAGGAGGAGTAGGCAAATTTCTTGCATGTGTACACTCACGTCTGCAGTTGTTGTTGTTCAGTTGCACAGTCGAGTCTGACTCTTTGCGACCCCATGGACCACATCACGCCAGGCCCTCCTGTCTTCCGTCATGCTCTGGAGTTTGCTTAATTTCATGTCCGTTGCCTCGATAACACTGCCCGACCATCTCATCCTTTGGCATGTCTGCAGACCCATCACCAGTGTTCCTTCTAAGCTGAGTTAGTGTGAGCAAGCCCACAGTTTTTCAGCTTCCAGCTCACACATTTTTGTCCTAGCTCAGGAAGGAGGGCTCCAGAGCAAACTAATTGATGCAGTAGCCAAATTGCTTGCTGACAACTTTCATGCCAGAAGCTCACAAAGTAGAATTTTTGCTCACAAGACTCCACAGCTTAGAGGGAACATTGCCCAACACCAAATCCCATCTCATTTTAAATGTAAGGAGAAATTGTCAGCCCCTGACCAAGACGAAATATAACATTAATTTTGTTTCTCCAGGGATTTCATGCATCTCCTGGCTTGAAACCCCAAAACGAAACCAACAAACAAACAAACAAAAAGAAAAACTGGTGTACATTTCCCCATGTGTGAAAAGGTAGGGATTGCATAGTTTTCCTATGGGTGAGGAGGTAGGAATTGCACAGTTTGTGGGTACACGTACCTCAGCCCACACCAGTTTCCCCTTCCATAAGCCATTTTTAGCCTCCCCTCCAACAGGGCACCCTAACAAAGAATGTTCGCATCCTTTCAGAAATCAACCCAATTTAGCGAACTTCAAAGCTAAGCTTGGATTGAGCTCCACTCGGCTTGTTTTTGCATGACAAGTCATCTTCTGTGTTCAGGTTGAGAGCTACCAGTCCGTCAGATCATATGCCATGTAATATTTCCTTCAGTGATCTGTGCATGCCATTTGGAATTAATGTCACGGCATGAGTCGAATCACTTTCAGGCACTTCAGTCTATGACACCTGCACACCGGATAAACACAAACTGTATAGAGTGTCCCACCAAACGCTCAAAGTCAAAATAGTGAAGGTGATCATCCTTAGGGGCAGACAAATCAGTATATGCTTTGGTTGAATGGAACCTCTACACAGAAGCAATAGCTCCCCGAACAAGCACTTTCACCTAAAGCAGCTTCACTCTCTTGTATCTACTGGGTTGCCAAGTTCAACATCTTTCATGTGCCCTTTTGAGTAATTTACTGGATTTGCAAATTAGTACTGCAAAACTAAAAACTGGAGTGGCCAATTTGTCACCTGAGAGAGCCCTGGGGTGTTCCAGTTTAGGAAATTCCTGGAGATATAGGGTTGGAAGGTGGGAAGATGAGGTGCCGGGAGGGACGTCAGCATGGTATTCCAGAGAGTCCACCCTCTAAAGCAGCCATTTCTCCAGGGGAATTTATCTCAGCATTATGCGCAGCATCCTGAACATCACTCCACGTATAAACAAAAAGTAGAGAGTTTCTGGTGATTCCTAGAGCTACCTATGTCTCTTGTGTGTGTGTGTTTAAAAATAAAAAATAAAACCTGAACTGACATGATGTTCCAGTCAGTGTCCTGCCCACCCTTTCCCCCTTCCCAAGCCCTCTAGCAGGTTGTCAGTCAATGCCTGGCAACCTACGCCATAGGCAGGAGTAAGGAAGTAGCCATGTGGCTTCTTCACCCAAAGAGTGATTAACACATGGAATTCACTGCCACAGTAGGTGGTGGCAGCTACAAGCATGGACGGCTTCAAGAGGGAATTGGATAAACATTTGGAGCAGAGGTCCATCAGTGGCTATTAGCCACAAGGTATAGGGAGGAACTCTTGGTCAGGGGCAAGTGATGCTCTGTATTCTTGGTGCTTGGGGGGGGGCAACAGTGGGAAGGCTTCTAGTGTCCTGGCCCCAGTGATGGACCTCCTGATGGCACCTGGTATTTTTGGCCACTGTGTGACAGAGTGTTGGACTGAATGGGCCATTGGCCTGATCCAACATTGGCTTCTCTTATGTTCTTACGTTATGTCATTTCTGGGCAGCAGCTGCACATCTAGATTACCTCCCCTACAAAACTAAACCACTGTCTAGAGCAGGGGTGTTGAACTCATCTGACATAAATGAGACCTTGTTGGGCTGGTCCACGTTTGTCATACAATGCAATGCCAGGTAGCAGAGATAAACTTTTTAAAGGACACAAACACAAAGACTTTTTAAAACTTAAAATAAAAACATGCTTAAAACTTTAGCACTCTTGCAATATTGTGTTTATTCGCCAGTGTCTGATAACTGACACCTCTTGCTCTGAATTCTTACAACAAAATGTCCGTGCTGTTGCAATCTTCTTGAGTATGCTGTTCAGGCGTATATCTGTAAGCTGCAAACCTACAATGATGCAGCAGCAGCAGAACTGGAAGAAGAAGTAGAAGACAGCCAGTTCCACTGTGGACCTGATAGAAGCCCTCCAGGGTAGGGTTCCAACCCCCCCCCCGCTTTTTTGCCGGGGGCCCCCCCTTTTTTTTGGGGGGACCCCCCCCCCGGTTTGCCAGTGGTCCCCCGTTTTCTTGGGGGGGGAGTTCCTACCCGCCCCCAACTCCCACAGCCACCCCTCTCCCTTCTCTCTCTTGAGAGAGGGATGGCTGCCTTTAAGTTCATGGAACCCGCGTTTTCTCCCAAACACAATTTCCGCTTGAGATCTGGCTTGCAAAGAAACGCCAGCTCCGTGCACTTAAAAGGGAAACGCTGGGTTTTTGCTTGAGAGCCAGTTTGGTGCAGTGGTTAAGTGCGCGGACTCTAATCTGGGAGAACCGGGTTTGATTCCCCACTCCTCCACTTGCACGTGCTGATGTGACCTTGGGTCAGTCACAAGCTCTGGCACAGCTGTCCTTGAAAAAGAGCAGTTTGTGTCAGAGTTCTCTCAGCCCCACCCACCTCACAGGGTGTCTGTTGTGGGGAGGGGAAAGGAAAGGAGTTTGGAAGCCATTCTGAGGCTCCTTTGGGTAGTGAAGGGTGGGGTATAAATCCAATCTCTTCTTCTTCTCCTTAAAGGGGAAATGCCGGCTCCGTGTACTTAAAAGGGAAACACCGGCTCCTTTAAGTGCAGAAAACTAGCGTTTCTGGAGATCAGGCGCGCGGGTGGGGACGTCCCCAACGTGACATCATCATGTCGGTGATGCCCCGCCCCCTCCAGGAACGCCCCCAAAGTCCCCCTCTGGGGGCGGAAGATGGACTTGGCAACCCTACTCCGGGGGCCCGATCCAGCCCCCAGGCCACATGTTTGAGACCCCCGGTCTATAGTTTTCTACTTAATCAATTGGCTCTCTTTGTGTTAACTAACAAATCGTTAACCTGATAACATCTCAGTTCTTAAACTGTTGAGATGCTGGTTTGGATCATAGCCATCGGTTTAAGGACCACAGAAAGGCCTTCAGTTACAACTTTGGGGCCAGATTGGAAGCAGCTGTTGCATCTAAACTGGACCAGGCAGCAACCAGGGCCGTATAGTTACATTTGTATGGAAGAAGGGTTAACATTTGGTGTTTGGTGGCCTCTTTAGCACAACGACTAAGAACCACTTTGGCAGCAGCCACAGATTTATGAGTGTGGTTGGGAAACTGCTTTGGGATCAGAGAAGTAAATTTCCCCTCACAATAAACTTTTAACAGAGAGTCAAATATAGTCTTAGAAAATACAATCCCCATGTGTTTGTTTTTTTTTAAATTTATGTTCTGTAATATTTAGCACAAGCTCCCTAGCAAGCTAAACTATTGGTTCAGTTGCCATCTGGTTTGCCGCAGAGATCCAACACAGGCCCGGTTTTGCCCACACGCTCATGTGGTTGATTGTAGATGTGCATCACAAACACAGGCACGGCTGAAAAGTAGAAACAAGCAAACAAAAAGACACCCAACAGAAGTTCTGATTCTGAATTCAAATCCCTGCGGTCAGTTGAACATCAGATAGGCCTCTGTAAATTGTCCTCTTTTCATCTCATAGAATGTTAGAGTTCGAAGGGACCTTGCAGGTCATCTAATCTAACCCCCTGCACTCTGCAGGAGCATAGCCGAAAGATAGCCCTACATACCTACAACATATCCGAAAGTTGAACGAGAGAGCCCTGGATTCAAATTCTTGCTCGACCATGAAGTTAGCAGAGTGGTCTTAAGAGCCTGTTAGCTGAGACTGAAGTTTCCATCTATTCCATTTTCCAGCAGTAGCTTCTGGGAAGCGTACGTGAAGGTCGTGGAAAGCAGTATATGTGTGTGTGTTTGTGTCTGTGTAAAGTCGCTTCTCATTTATGACAACCCTATGACTTAATGACTTCCAAAATGTCCTATCGTTAATAGCCTTACTAGTGAAATCGATAGCCTCCCCATCTGCCCCTTGCATCTGATATTCAACAGTATGTTGTTTGAAGGTATTGTGGTTAATGCAATTGCATTGTTATTATTATGCCATTATTGTGGTTAATAGTCATGTATACTCACCCTGACCTGGATAGCCCAGCTAAACCCGATGTCATCAGCTCTTGGAAGCTAAGCAGGGCTGACTCTGGCAAGTACTTGGCTGGGAGACCTCCTTGGAATACCAGGGCCAGGAAGCTGAGGCAGGTAATAGTAAGCCACCTCTCTGAAATGTCCAAGCCCCACTAGGGGTTGCCAGAAGTCAGCCATGACTTCCAGGCACACACACAGACACAAAATAATAATAATAATCATGTATACTGCTATCTTCTGTGAATGTGTGTCATCTTAATTAATAGCCATCACCACCTCCTGTGCTGCTAAATTCCATAAAAAATTTACATGTTGTACAAATAAGTATTTTAATTTCTGTTTACAATCTACACAACCCACCAATTTAATTGGATGACCTTATATACAATGGAAGAGGAAGAAAATAATGCATATTTATTTTCTCCATTTTTAAAAAATCATGCAAGTCTCTATCGTGTTGTAGTATTTGTGGTTCCACTAGGGTGACAGCCATCAGCTGGCAATTGGCAGGAGTCGGGGGGGGGGCATGGAGGGGCACCATCGGCCAACAGAGTTACATCCAGGGGTCATTTTCGTAAAAAAAGAGGTGCGGGAGCTCATTAGCATAACATCATTAGCATAACTTATTTGCATATGCCACACCCCCTGACATCACCGGAAGTGTGTCAGAAGGTGGGAGAGCCTGTATCTGAATCAGCCTTGGTCTTAAAGGTGCCACTGGAATATTTTGGATTCCTAGCTATTGGGGGGGGGGAACTGCATT
>NW_015173140.1:710730-715146 GCF_001447785.1 Gekko japonicus
TGGTGCCGCTGGAGTATTTTGGATTGCTAGCTATTGGGGGGGGGGACATGCAGTTCTACCCTCAGAGAGGAGGGAGAGCCTGTACCTGAATAAGCCTTGGTCTTAAAGGTGTCACTGGAATCTTTTGGATTGCTAGCTATTGGGGGGAGGGGACACACAGATCTGCCCTCAGAGAGGAGGGAGAGCTAAGCACTCTTGATGATGATCATTATCTAGTTACCACTGCAAATACATCTCATATCAAGAATATTTTAACATGCACTTATTTCCTTAGACTTTCTTTCACTGAGGTAGTCAAGGAATCACTGCTGCCTCAAGGAAACACTTGTTAAGAAACAGCTCGATACACATGTCAGCTATTTCCTGTATTTCTTCCCCCTCCCTCCTTATTTTCACTGCTTATGAAAACACCTTTCCCCGGGAGAAGCCGCCCCCTCCCCAGGAAGAGCCCTCCACGACGGCGCCCTTGGGTTGCAGCCACCACTTTCCCTTTCCCCCGGGCAGTTTTGTTTCCCCTTGGCTGCTCCGCTTCAATTTCCAGCGTGGCGCCTGTTGTGCCCGGCCGCCAAAGGCAATGCAAAGTGGGGCCAGCCGGGAGTGAGGGTGCTGCTTCGTCTCCCCCAGAGGCCCTGATTTGGAGGCGCGTCCTCCCGGTTTCTCTTTTGCTGCGCCACCCGGGAAAGAGCAAGGAGGGGGGATGGCGAAAGAAGAGCCAAAGCAAAAGAGAAACCATCCGAGGGCCCTTTCAGTTTCATTTACTGGCGCTGGCCGTGATGGGTGTTGCACGGAGGAGCTGCCCATGGAGGCAGCGGGCGGGTGGGGGGATCTCCTCTCGGCTGTGGTGTCCAGAGGGCAAATACAAAATCATTCTTAATTGAAAAGCACTTACCCACTGCAGCCTCCCAGACCAAGTCTCTGCCTGCTGGGTGCTCGCATGAGGGGGGCAGGGGTGGCAGCAGACTGGTTCCCCCCTCCCTCCCTGAAGAGAAGCCACCAGGCGTGGCAGAGGCTGAGCAGGGCCGGGAAAGTGGCTGGTGTGGTCTGAGCTCCTGGTCTTTAGGGCGTCCATGTTTCACCTCCCCGCCAAAAAAGAGGCTGCACCAAGATGGCTAACAGGCCATTCCTAACGGCTCCCCTGGCCGCCCTTGCACGCGCTCACTTGGCGTCCTCGCCGGTCGCCCCGCAACAGCCAGCCTGCCTGCCCTGAAGCCCTTCCTCAGAAGACACACACACACACACACATCCTTCCAGGTGACTCTCCTGCTCAAGGCAGCCCTGGCACGGCTCTGTGCTCCCTCACCATCTTGTCTCCACCGGGCCTGGGGCCATCGGGCTGGCTGCCCCCCGAGCTGTCAGCGGGCACAGGGCTGGCTCTCCCCTCGGGCGTCTTCCTCTTGCTGGCACCTTTGCCACTGCCGCGTGTCAGCTACCACTACAACCCCCACAGGTAAAGAGCTCCGGCCCGATAAGGGGCACCTGCAGGGGGGGGGGTGCTCCTGGGCTCCCTCCTGCTGGAGCACCGCTCCGGTGCGCTCCGGCAGGAAATGACCCCTGGTTACATCACTCTTGGGGAAAGCTCAGACGCTACCCCAGTCCTATTATTATGTTTCTTCATTTATTTTCCCTGTTTTATACAGTGGGAGCCAATAGCCAATGATTGTCTCAACGTGAGTTTCATGGGAGATAAGCCCTTCACATGAAGCTGCCTTATACTGAACCAGATGATTGGTCCATCAAGGCCAGCATTGTCTACTCAGAGTGGCAGTGGTTCTCAGGGTTTCACACCACTTGCCACCTGGTCCTACTAAGCTGAGATGCCAGGGATTGAACTTGGGGCTTTCTATATGTAAAGCAGATGCTCTATCACTGAGAACTTGGTCTCCTGGTCCATGTCTTCTACACAGTTGACTAGTTATCCCAGTGTTAAATTCCGGGAGGAAATATTTGGAGGATTTGTTTGGAGACACAGTAAGAAACTTTAAATTGACTGAGTCCAATGCTAATTCCTTTCCCTCCCCTACACAAAAAGTATTTTAAAACTGAATCCAGTCTTACCTCAATGTGAGTAACGGAGCACCCCCTAGCACCTTTCTTAGTAGATACTAGAGTATAAGAAGAGCAGCATTTTTCTACAAAGCTGATGTAGAGAGCTTAATTGGATAAGCCCTTTCCCCCACCACTTTAATACATACATGCATATTTCTCCTCAGGGACTTTATTGAGAAAACAATTTGGGTCTTCTGTCTTTAAACTCCGCCACTACCCACCTAATTCCTTTCCCTCCCCTACACAAAAAGAATTTTAAAACTGAATCCAGTCTTACCTCCATGTGTGTATCGGAGCACCCCCTACCTCCTTTCTTAGTAGATACTAGAGTATAAAAAGAGCAGCATTTTTCTACAAAGCTGATGTAGAGAGCTTAATTGGATAAGCCCTTTCCCCCACCACTTTAATACATACATGCATATTTCTCCTCAGGGACTTTATTGAGAAAACAATTTGGGTCTTCTGTCTTTAAACTACACACCTTGCCTTGGCGGTGGCGGGGGGGGGGGGCAGCACGTTTTCCAAATGAGCACAGAGGGGCAGAATGTGTAAACAAGGGGACTGTGTACTTAGTCAATAATAGTATCAGTCAAACATAATTTAATGCTGTGCCATTATGATGTCCCCCTCCACTTCCCTCAGAGGCAAGATTTGCCTTCTGTTTTCCTTTCCCTTTACTGACTGAGCTGTCCTAGTAATGTGTTTTCTTCTTTGTTGAAGACCTTTGGTGGGACACCCTGTCACCGTATGACATTTTGGCTGTTGGCTCAGCCCAGGAACCTGAGGGATGGATCGGGAGCCCCTTTTTACTTAAATGACTTAAATGGCACTCGAGGCATGTTGAAATTCAGAAATAACAACATATTGTATTTAGCACAGAGGAGAAAGGTCAGGGGTTGAAATTTTCTGAAGTTACTCAATAGAAATAACTCTGAGGTAAAACCAGTGCATGCACAGACTTTAGTTCTTATGGTTCAGGCTAGTGAGAGTTTCTTAAGCTTTTCACAATGTCTTAAAATCTTTATGTTTTAAAAAGATGTATGTGTTGTCCTCCCTTACCCCCTATGAATCATTGTTAGTCCCTTGTTAATATGTGTAACTGTAAATCGCTCAGAGCCAGCAGCTCTGCAGGATTGAGCGATTAATGAATTGAAAGTTGTTGTTGTTGTTGTTGTTGTTGTTGTTGTTGTTGTTGTTATTATTATTATTATTATTATTATTATTATTAGAGGCTTTTGTTCCAATGTTTTCCCCAAACAGTCCAGTACACTTTCTTTGAGTATTCCTTGATTTTTCTGGTTTCCAGAAGGCTGATATACTCTTTCCAGTACCCAAACCCCTTCTCTTGAAACACCAGTACTCGTCTTGAGTTTTCAACTGACTCTCAAGGTCTCTAAAGGCAGCTTCTAGCCACACCAGACCAGGAATCTCTGCAGTCTTCAGAGCTGACTCCTTGTTTGACTGGGTAGGGAATGTTCTTGTTTCTCTAGCAGATCTATCCCCTTTCCTTGGCCTGAATGGGAGTCTTCACCTATTTCCCAAACTTCCTTACCAACTTTCCCCCAGTTCTCCATCTGTGTTAAACTGTTCTCGGCTAGGGCTGAAATCAGACTCCATCCTCCTCAGCATCCAGTTCAGAAGTCTTTCTCTGCTCAGCCGATGCTAACCAATCAGATTGCTTGGAGCAGCCTGTCACTCAAGGCTCTCTGGCTCTGTGAAGTATTAACCCTTCAAAGTCCTTTATCTGCTCACACAAGCACTTCTACGCTTTTAAAAAGTGCAGTTCATCACAATCTACCTTAGGTCTTCCACCTCTGGAGTTTCCCATTGCCACCCAGAAACTGCCTTTGATTCGAAATGTCACTCCGATGCCCCCGTATTTGAAACAAAGCAGGCATTCTAATTATCATTCCACAGTCACACTTTGGGCTCAAATGTCACTGGGCACATAGCTCACCTTTATGTGCAAAGAGCATCTCTCAGCTCGTGGATTCATTTTCACTGGCAGAAATGTTGCGGCCCGGCCGACAGACCTGTCCATCAAAGTGTCTGAGAGACCGCACTGTCTAGGTAGGAACTTTATGGGATTTTTAAAGCGATCCCTCAAGAATGTTCAAACTGTCAGCAATGTACACAGAAGGCACCAGCTGGGAATCTGAAAGCTGAACCTTCAGAAACTGGAATAGAAGCAGAGGTAACTTCCTTCCTGTTCATATCCATGGCAGTATTTGACAAGTTTTGTATTTTATTGCATTTTATGATTATTTGCATTGTTAGCAACTTTGAGTTCCTATAAAGTAGAAAGGCAGCTATGACGGTCCCGTCTGCTTCCCTCCCTCATAGGCAAGATTTCCCCTCCCTTTCTCTTTC
>NW_015173140.1:715229-730332 GCF_001447785.1 Gekko japonicus
TATTTTGGCTTTGGGCTCAGCCCAGCAACCTGAGGGAAGGATCAGAAGCCCACTTTAACTTAAATGGCACTCAAGGCATTTCGAAATTCAAAAATAACAAAATATTTTATTTAACATAGACAGGAAAGGTCAAGTGAAACCAGGGGCTGAACATTCCTGAGGTAAAAGCAGTACACAAAGAGACTTCAGTTCTTCCCTTTCAGGCTTATGAGAGTTTCTTAAGCTTTTCACAGTGACTTAAATCTTTATGTAGAGAGGCTTTTGTTCCAATGTTTCCCCAAACAGTCCAATACACTTTCTTTGAGTATTCCTTGATTCTTCTGGTTTCCAGCAGGCTGGTACCCTCTTTCCAGTACCCAAACCCCTTCTCTTTAAACACCAGTACTCGTCTTGAGTTTTTAACTGACTCTCAAGGTCTCTAAAGGCAGCTTCTAGCCACACCAGACCCGGGATCTCTGCAGTTTTCAGAGCTAACTCCCTTTCTGACTCTGTCGGGAAATTTCTTCTCTCTCTAGAAGATCTATCCCCTTTCCTTGGACCGAGTAGGAGTCTTTGCATACTTCCCAAACTTCCTTGCCAACTTCCCCCTAGTTCTCCTCCTGTATAAAACTGTTCTCAGCTAAGGCTGAAATCAAACTCAACTCAGTCAAGGCAGAAATCCAACTGTCTTTCCCCTCAGCTTTGTCTGCTCAACTGATGCTAACCAATCAGATTTCTTGGAGCAGCCTGTCACTCATGGCTTTCTATTTCTGGGAAGATTAAACCCTTCACAGTCCTTTAATCTGTTTGCACAGCACTTCTAAACTTTTTACAAGCGCAGTCCATCACAGCATACTTCATTAAGATGTCGGGGGAGCTCGCATACGGCATTCAGTTAGTTGCTCACCTGTTGTTCCTGAGATGATATGCTGGAGGTCTCGGTTGTGTCATAAATGAGCAGGTGTCAGTCACCATCCCAGCGGGTTTAATGTGTCACCAGAGTCCCAGATGAGGGAGAACACGAGACAGCTTCTTACATTATTGTTGCCACGTGGATGCTGCTGAAAATGTGCCTGAGTGGCAGAGGCCTTAACGTGAGAGCTGTTCTCCCATGTGGACTCCCATCCATTCTCCCCTGCAGACTGTCTGTATTGGCCACTGAGTCTCCATTCTGAAGCCAGCTGTTGCCAGGCATGACAACTAGCCATGCCGTTAGGGATGGCCAAAGGAGTTTTGGAGCATGAGGCAAACTATGACTTTGGAGAGAAGAGTGAGACAACATCCCATTGAACCTCTATTAAAGGGACAAGAGCTTTTTTTGCCCCCCCTCCAAGTGGTTGGCAACACTAGATAGGCCAGTGGCTTGACTCAGCATAAAGCAGTGCTTCATCTACTCATAGGGTTACCTGGAGAGTTTGGGGGTGGAGCCTGGGGGGGCAGGGTTTGGGGAGGGTCCTCAGCAGGGCGCAATGCCATAGAGTCCACCTTCCAAAGTGGCCATTTTCCCCAAGGGAGATCATTTGTAATACTGGAAAGGGAACTTTTACCTTTACCTTTTTAGCTCTGGTGCCCTAGGCAATCACCTGGGTTTGCCTAGTGTTTGGGCCGACCCTGCATGCTATGGACATAAATGTAGGATTAAATCACTGGCAGGCCCTAGACCAGTGTAGAATCCGGTTTTGTTGTTGTTGTTGTTCCCTTCAGAAATACTGTGCTTAGCAAACATGCGACTGTAGGCTGTTCTGACCCACGAGGTTTGCCAGCTGTGGTTTGGGAAATTCCAGGAGATTTGGGGGTAGAGCCTGGGGAGGGCAGAGTTTAGTGAGGTCAGGGACCTCAGCGGGGGTATACTGCTATAGAGTGTACCCTCCAAAGCAGCCAGGAAACTGGCAGGTGTGGTCTGGAGATCAGTTTAATTCCAGGAGATCTCCAGGCTGCACCTGGAGGTTGGCGATCCCAATAGTCATGATTAAGGCACCTCATACAGTTGCTGTCATTCCGTGTTTAGTCGATTGATGAGTCTGAATGAGACCTGGACAGGCTGTGACCGGACAGGGCACCGAAACAAAATCAAACGGGATTTGAAATTACCCGGGAAATGTTGAAAAATAACTTGGACAATTCTGATGCCTTGAAATAAACCTTGAAAGAACAAAAACCATGGCAGGAACTATCTTGGAAGAAGAGGAATTTTTTTGTTTTTGTTTTTTGTTCTCATTTATAAGGAAGTGGATATTTTTTTACAGCACAGCAAACAAAATGCAACCATATAAATTAAAAAAAACCCTGAAGTCTTAACATGTAAGCGGTTACACTGCATTTTCCCCATGATCAATTTCTAAACGCTCTTTTCAATTTCAAAAAATAATATTAAGCGTGGGTTCTGTTTCCCCTGCCCCACTCACCTGATATTGTATGTTAATTTCACAAGACCATTGACTCTGATTTACTAATCTACCAATAGGTTCCCCCTTTTTTTTGTGTGAGTGTGGGGTGTTTGAACTTCTGCTCTCACTACAGTAACCATTTGCTTGTTCAGATTTCTTGTCCCCGCCATTCGTTTCTCACATCCCAGTATTATGAGTGATGGATCCACCAAGAGCCTGTTCCTTGGGAGGGAGGGGGGAATGCTGTGCATCATCTGTCTTCCACAATTGTTTGACATTCAGTCAGGGCCAGCATAGATGTTAACAACATCTCCAGATGAAATGAGAGTGAGTGAATGTGAAGTCCCCCCTAAAAACCCTCTAGGTGCTTTGTCTTTGTGTGTGCGCGCGTGTGTGTACGTATGTACTTTGGTCATTGTCCCATGTCATGCACACCCCACACCTCATGTACCACCATGTTGTCTTCACCCTCACCCTCTTATTTGGGTCTCCTTTGGTGGTAGATTTGCCAGGTCTGGGTTGGAAAATACCTGGAGACTTTGGGGGTGGATCCAGGAGAGGGCGGGGTTTGGGGAGGGGAGGGGCCTCAGCCTGGCATGATGCCACAGAGTCCACCCTTCAAAGCAGCCATTTTCTCCAGGGGAGCTGATCTCTCTTAGCTGGAGATCAGTTGCAAAAGCGGGAGATCTCCAGGCCCCACCTGGAGGCTGGCAACCGTAGCTGGTGGCCTGTTTTAGAGTCAGATTCCAGGTCACATGTTGGGAGTCTCTATCACAGAACCCCAAAGTTACACGTAGATTGGCCTTTTAACGTTAGTGAATCACAGACGCCAACAGTGCAACTGTAAGCAGAGTTACACCTTTCTAAGCCCTCTTTTCAGGATGGTTCAAGCACAGCAATTCTTTAAATTAATAAAATAGCCCACGGTGATAATGTGTAGTCATGCCTCTTGCACTGACTAATATTCACACAGACAGCACTGTGGACATGATGACACCAGCTTTGAAAACTTATATGTTCCATTGTCTCCCCCCACCAGTGGGATGTCCCCAGTGTTAAGGTTCAGCCAGAGGGTTATATCCAGTGGGTTATATCTAGGACAAGAAGAATTTCCTCTTCTGCAAGTGGGGACAAAAGGGGGAGGGGAACTAAGGTATCATTTTGGACTCAATCAAACTTAACTGGCTCTCCCTTGCATTACCACTTATTAGCCTGCACAACTAATCCCTGGCTATTATAACATACATGGGGGGAAACACTAGGTGTTGACAAGCGGTGTTCTAAGTCAGTTTACGCTTTCGCTCGTGCATCACTGGATCCAAGCCAATGTGCCCTTTCTTATCCCAGCATCACATCTAGTTAAGATCATTCAAACGGTGTGTCATTCCCCTCCCCTTTGATATATTACCTTTAATTATATATCAATGTATTTTTTTAAAAAAAAATAATGATAATAAAGAGAAAGCACACCTCCTCTGTCTTCTACTCGTCCTTAACGTGACATCATCACGTCGGGGATGCCCGGCCCCCTCCAGGAACGCCCCCAAAGTCCCCCGCTGGGGGTGGAAGATCGACTTGGCAACCCTATGCACAACTAATCCCCGGCTATTATAACATACATGGGGGGAAACACTAGGTGTTGACAAGCAGTGCTCTAAGTCAGTTTACGGTTTTGCTCGTGCATCACTGGATCCAAGCCAATATGCCCTTTCTTATCCCAGCATCACATCTAGTTAAGATCATTCAAACGGTGTGTCATTCCCCTCCCCTTTGATATATTACCTTTAATTATATATCAATGTATTTTTTTAAAAAAAAATAATGATAATAAAGAGAAAGCACACCTCCTCTGTCTTCTACTCCTCTTGAAATCAGAATGTTAGGGATGGCCAATATGGGAGAAGGAGAACAAGAAAAAAAATTGGTCTAAGGAATGAGGAGAGGGAAGAATCAGTGTTCCTGAATGTGAAAAGTGACAAGATTTTCTAGAAGGAGAGAGGAAGGAAGGAAGGAAGGAAGGAAGGAAGGAAGGACCTCTGACTCAGACAGAATCGCCAGGTTTCACAACAAAGGCATCCCATTATAAAGCCAAACTCAGCCCCCTCCCTTTTTTGGGGGGGAATCACTGTGTTCTGTGTTCAGCTGGGTTTCTCACACCCACCCACCCAATTACAGTTTTTTGCCTTGCCAGAACACTCTGTCGTTCCATTAGTTTCTCATGGCATTACTAATTCTAGACAATTTTCAAGATGACCCTGCATCCCCCCCGCCTTTCTTTTTCACTGGGTGTCCAGGCTGCAGCAAGGAACTCCACAGACCTGCCTGAAACAAATGGGATGATCCAGCCAGAGGGCACCAGTGATCTTTTTTGAAACATTAACCTTTTCACAGCCTTATTTCAGACTGCCACGGGGGGGCGGGTGGTGGTGGTATTCTGGCTGGGAAACGGATGCATGCATATTGTTTCTTGTCCAAAGGCTCACCTTCTTGACATGCCGATATGCCCATGGTCAGGAATGAAACAGTGTGTGCGAAAAGAAGCTCTGTGGCCTATCACCAAAGGTCAGGGAGGGGCACATCCCCCCCCTTCTGTTTAAAAAGAAATCCCTAGATTGGGCTAGATCAGCATATTCTGGTGAAAATCTCCAGCTAGATTTGCTATGTAAATTTGGAGTAGGGTTGCCAACTCCAGGTTGGGAAACGCCTGGAGATTTAGGGGGTGGGGCCTGGGGAGGGGAGGGACCCCAGTGTGGTTATAATGCTAGAGTCCACTTCCCAAACCAGCCATTTCCTCCGGGAGAACTGAGCTGTGTTGCCCAGAAATCAGTTGTAATCCCAGGAGATTTCCATTTACTACTTGAAGTTGGCAACTCTGGTGTGTGTGGGGGGGGTGTTAAATGCATTTAAATGTATTTTATATGTCATAACCAGTGTCCATATACCAAAAGAGAACAAAAGGAAAGAATAACACAGCACAGCTCCTTTATATGTTAAAAAAGTAGAGGGGCAGAGAAGAGGAGAAAGATGATGAAGAAGAAGAAGAAGAGGAGGAGGAGGAGGAGGAGGAGGAGACCCTTCACTATCCAAAGGAGTCTCAGAGGGGTTTACAATCTCCTTTCCCTTCCCCTCCCCACAACAGACACCCTGTGAGGTAGGTGGGGCTGAGAGAGCTCTGAGAAAAACTGCTCTTTTTCAAGAACAGCTCTTATCAGAACTATGGCTTGCCCAAGGTCATCCAGTCAGGTGCAAGTGGAGGAGTGGGGAATCAAACCCGGTTCTCCCAGATTAGAGTCCGCGCACTTAACCGCCACACCAAACTGGCTTTTTCCACATGAAACATTCCCCTATGGAAGCCCCGGAGTTTCGGCAGTTGCCTTCTTTGTTGTTGCTGTTGTTGTTGTTTTGCCAGAACAAACAAAAAGGGTGGTGTGGTGTGTGTGTGGGGGGGGTTGCCACAGGCCTGGAGCAGTGGAAATGACAGCTGCTGTGGGTGGGATTCGGAAAATCCAGACTTTTCGACCCATGCAGCATCCAGATGGCTTTTTGGTGACTAGGGCTGCCGAATCCCCCTAGCCCCCGGTAGGGGTGGGGGTGGGGGGTAAGATGGCTATCTCCAAAATTGGGAACTCCTGGAGATTTGGGGGTGGAGCCTGGGGAGGACAGGGACCTCTGTGGGGTACAATGCCGTAGAGTCCACCCTCCAAAGCCTCCATCTCCTCCAGGGGAATTTGTCTCTGTAGTCTGGAGATGAGCGCTAATTCCCGGGGATCCCCAGGTCCCACCTGGAAGGAGGCACCCCGAGTTGTGACTAGGCTTGCCAGGTCTCCCTCTATGACAGAAGGCCTCCTGCCACCAAGCCCTGGCGACATCGTTGGTGTCGCTATACCACTATACCAGGTCAAACCAGGCAGCTCTAGGAATCTCTGTGAACTTTGTGGTTTTAACAGCAATTTCTTCAGCTGTTCGTTGTCACTTTTTACCCAGAAGTGGCAGAGTGACGTCACCAACGTCACACACCCATATCCCTGCGCCCAGCCCTCCCATTGGTTCCCGGGCTCATCCAGGTAACCCTAGCGGTGACCTTTCGCACAACACTGCAGCAAGGTAGGTTTGGGAAGGATGACAGGGAAATTGGGGGGGAAGGTGGACAGAGCAGAGAACCCAGCACGATGCAGTGAGGAAAAGGCGGGGAGGATACCCACTTCTCACCAAGGCAAACCCCCCGTGTGGGAAGTGCCATAGAATAAGGGCCACTATTTCAACTTCTGGTTTGCCAAAAAGCAAAACGAAATGCAGAATTTGTACTTCTGTGGTAACTATAGTTAAGAACATAAGAGAAGCCTAAGTTGGATCAGGCCAATGGCCCATCCAGTCCAACACTGTCACACAGTGACCAAAAATACCAGGGGCCATCAGGAGGTCCACCAGTGGGGCCCGGACACTAGAAGCCCTCCCACTGCCCCCCCCCCAAGCACCAAGAATACAGAGCATCACTTGCCCCAGACCGAGAGTTCCTATCTATACCTTGCGGCTAATAGCCACTGATGGACCTCTTCTCTAGATGTTTATCCAATTCCCTCTTGAAGCTGTCCATGCTTGTAGCTGCCACCACCTCCTGTGGCAGTGAATTCCATGAATTCATCACTCTTTGGATGAAGAAGTACTTCCTTTTGTCCATTCTAACCCGACTGCTCAGCAATTTCATAGAGTGCCCACGAGTTCTTGTCTTGTGAGAAAGGGAGCGAAGTACCTCTTTCTCTACCTGCTCTATCTCATGCATAATCTTATAAACCCCGATCATGTCACCCCTCAGCCGTCGTTTCTCCAAGCTAAAGAGCCCCAAGCGCTTTAACCTTTCTCCATAGGGAAAGTGTTCCAACTCTTTTATCATTCTAGTTGCCCTTTTCTGCACTTTTTCCAAAGCTATAATATCCTTTTTAAGGTGTGGTGATCAGAACTGTACACAGTATTCCAAATGAGGTTGCATCGTTGATGTATGCAGGGGGATTATGATACTGGCTGATTTGTTTTCAATTCCCTTTCTAATAATCCCCAGCATCGTGTTTGCCTTTTTTTATTGCAGTCGCACACTGTCTAGACATTTTCATTGTGTTATCTACTATGACTCCAAGATCTCTTTCTTGGTCAGTCTCTGCCAGTCGTCTGCCACTTGAGGGCACCAAAAAGTATGCAAAGCAGTCAGGTTAGTCTTCCTAAAGCTCCGTCATGGGTCGGGTATGTTCTGAAGGAGATAAATGCTTTGCCTGAACATCCCATTATCATCCGCTCCTCCTTCATCATGCCACTTTTTGAAACATGTTCTATTTTTGCCGGTTTCCTCTTTCCCTGGAACCCACTTCATCTCTACTTACACATCCTGTACAGCTGAGGCAGCCATCATCTTGCAATGTAAACCCCCCCTCCCAAACACACACCCACACACCCACACACACATCATATTTCCTGATATCTAGATATAACATTTCTGTTTTCTTTCTTTGGTGCCTCTGCATGTGTGTATTTTTCTGTCTATCCATCCGTCTGTCCGTCATTCAGCATCCCCCTACATTCTCTTTCTTTTCTCTCTCTCTCTATGATCTGAATACCTTTCTGTTCCATCTAAGTGCCAGCTCAATGCCGTTGTTTGCTTTGGCTATTAAGAATGGCATTAAATATGTGGTGTTTTGTTCCCTAGAAGGCATTTTGTACGTCTTCCTCGGAAGCAAAGCCTCCACTCTGTTTTGGTTTCCCTCAGAGCTCAAGGAAAAAACTAAACAACGGTCTGCTTCCTACATACCTTCATTTCCTTGACAGCGTCCCCGAGCTGCTAAATGTGTTTCTATTTTTCTCCACTCGCGGGCAACTGGGACCACTTCCTTAGGCCACCTTAGACAAGACAGTTATTGATGTGCATCACGCATAGTGCGTTTCCCCCTCACTTACAGATCCCCCCCAGTTCCCATTAACCATTAAAAAAGTGTGTGATCTGGAACCTTTTCCTCATTGGGACAACTATGGCTGTGTCTTCAACATTCAGAGCACATACAGAATGTGCTCCATTAGCATTGATTTTGTGATATCCCCCCCCCAAAGTATAGAAGAGGGAGAGAGACCCAAAGGAAGATAAATGAACTCTGATCAGCATTCAGAGTGGCAAAATTCAGCAGTCTCCTAAAAGAGACAGTGTGTGCTCTTGTGTATGGAGAAGTTCACATGCATATGCTAATATTAGGAGAAAAGCATTGTGTGGTACAGGCCCAACAATCTGGCTGCATGGAAGGGGATCCCCTACATAGTGGTGTGTCCCCCCACACACACACACCGATTTTGTACCTGCCTTGCAACTCTTCTGATTGGCAGACGCCAAACAGATTTTTCTATATCATTGTGGTTAGCTAGTCCAGTGTCGGAAATGGAGAGTGATTAACACATGGAATTCACTGCCACAGGAGGTGGTGGCGGCTACAAGCATGGACGGTTTCAAGAGGGAATTGGATAAACATATGGAGCAGAGGTCCATCAGTGGCTGTTAGCCAGAAGGTATAGATAGGAACTCTCAGTCTGGTGTGGTGTTGTTTCTTTGTGTGTGGCGGGGGGGGGGGGTAGTGGGAGGGCTTCTAGTGTCCTGGCCCCACTGGTGGACTTCCTGATGGCACCTGGTCTTTTTGGCCACTGTGTGACAGAGTGTTGGACTGGATGGGCCATTGGCCTGATCCAACATTGACTTCTTGTATGTTATTATGAGAAGGATTTGTGAGGGGTCCTCCTTCTAGTCCTCCTGCCTCAAGTATGCAGTGGTGTTCAATCAGATCAGTGACAGCCACCTGGAATGAAAGAGGGAATGACTGCAGTTTCATTTGGGCTTCAGAAAATTAACGTGAGCCCGTTTTGCTCTGCAATTATTAACTTGTCTATTAGGCCGACTTCCACACGCAGCCTGTGGCATGCCAGTTGTGACTTGGACAAGTTTTTGGCAAAGAGACTAGTTAGCTGCAGTCCCCCACACACTTCTGGTTGGCAAATGGGTGCTTCCCATTCTATCCATCTGTCTATCTACGGATGAGTGCATGGAGCTGCCCTATACTGAATCAGACCCCCTTGGTCCATCAGGGTCAGTACTGTCCACTCAGACTGGCAGTGGCCCTCTAGGGTTTTGGGTGAGGTCTTCCGCATCACCTACCGCCAGATCTTTTAACTGGAGGTGTCACGGATTGAACCTGGGACCTTCTGCATTGCAAGCAGATGTTCTACTACTGAGCCATGCCCCCCCTCACCCATCTCAACATTATCTTCAACTTCATCCACACACAGAGATACCTTTTAAGGAGGGAGCATCCCAAAGCCAATTTGTAATGCAACTTTCTTTAGGGAGAATCATCATGAAAGACGGTCAGGCTCGCTAGAAAACCTCTCAGAAGTGGTGCAGAATGGATTAAGCTGGCAAGGTGTGGTGTAAGAGGGTGAGGAGTGAATGGGTTGTAAAGTTTAATTCTCGAACTATCTGCCTTTAAATTGCGAGTCTTTGCTAAAAGGCAAGTCATTTCTGCTTATTTCAGCAGAGGTGTGCTGATACTTAGGAAATATGTGCTTGGCTTCTGTCTCTCTGTCTTTCTATGCATCCATCGTATACATTTTTTTGTATAATTGCATATGCACAGTGATATGGCTATACAGTTGTGCTCTTTGAATCCCACTTTCTATGCCGTATAAATTTACAACACAGGTACAACCTTATGCATTCTTGAAAGCTGGTGAAAATGTTTTTGCACCCTTCAGCGATCTACCCACATTGCAACAGGAGACAGTGTGCTAATCAGAAGTCTATGACAGACAGGGAAGGGTGGGGTTTGGGGGCGTTCTGTGATTGACACCTCTGTGCAGCATGTCGGGTTCTGCAGCTAGAAAATCTTCATGACCTTTCTGCAGCAAGTATCGCAGTACTGGCGCAAGAAGGCATTGAGTGTACAAGAACATGCTCTCCGGAGCATTCAGTGGCTCTTTGCTCAAGTTCTTTCCCAGGCACGTCCGAGGGAAGAGAGTCACGAGTCAAATCTGCATGATTTCATCGTAACTGAGAGCATTCGGACAAGGTGTTTTCTTCTGTTTCTAAAAGAACGGGGTGTTCAGGAAGCTCTGGAGAGGCTCGGTCTGCCATTAGTCATTGGGAGTTTCACCCATCGGATTGCAATTGTGGCTGTTGGCAGAGAGCGACTGTTACTCTCCCAGCTCGGTGCTCCTGTCTTTCCAGGTTCTTATAGTCTGATTAAATGCGAAGACCCTTAACGGAAACGTAACAGGCTTTTGGGAGGGACATGTTTCCTTTGGAGTGGGGCTTTGCAGGGAGGAATGTGCCCTTCCCTGCCCTAAGTAGCCATATCCATCACTCAGGGGTTCTCTGGTTCAGTTTAGGTTGCCATCTGTCAGTGCGAGGAGAAGGGGCCAGGCAATAAACAGGGCTTATCTTTTAAAAGGGGAGAAGCAACTTGCGAAAGGGCTTCTCCACCAGATAAGTCCCAGGTTTTTTTTTGTGTGTGGGGGGGTTGCCTGCAACAGTTCTGCGGGGGGAGGGGGCTATCGAAGCCTAATTTAGTTCTTCCCTCCTCTGCATTTTTATGAAAAAAACCCTCCTCCGGTTTCTTCCACCAGGTGTCAGTTGTCTGCTTCAAACATTTATTCGCTTCAAAGCAGTGACATTTTAAGTTAATTAAATATAAGCTAATTCCATGGCATTTGCTTCTACCTCCTCCAACACCACACACACACATACACATATATACGTACACACACACAGAATCCCCCAACCATACACTTTACTCAGATGCTAAGCTGCTTGTTGATGATTAGAGAGAGAGAGAGAGAGAGAGAGAGAGAGAGGTGCCTAGCTGTTCTTTCATTTAGAAAAATCCACAGGTAGAACATGCAGGGCTAGGGAACATTTAAAAACAGCATTAGGCAGACTGGTCACAGGACTGATGTTGGCAAAGCTCAGAAAACAGAAGAAGGAGGTGCAACGTAAGGCTGGCTCTCAGAGCAAGGTGCAAAAAATAACCTAGAAAACTGGGTTTGCATTAGCGATTATAACGCCTGTCCTTAATCACAGATGAACCCCCCCCTTTTGTCCCCAATGCATTGACCAGTAAGGCCTGGTCCTCCACAAGATGCATTACCCCCCCATGGTTTGCCGTAAGGGTTGTCAACTTCCAGTCTGGCCCTGGAGAACTCTCAGAATGACAGCTGATCCACAAGATTACGGGGATCCATTCCCCTGGAGATGCGGCTTCTTTGGAGGGCGGACTCCATGGCATCATACCCCACCGAGGTCCTTCCCTTCCCAAACCCCATCGTCCCCAGGATGCACCCCCGAATCTCCAGGAATTTCCTGACCTGGAGCTGGCACCCTGTCCGCTATAGCAAATCGAGGTATCCCCTGTCCCCAAAGGTGGTTCACTGTGTTACCTAGAGCCTCCAGAGCCCCATAGAGAGGTTTCCCCCTCACACACACACACACTGCAAAGGAGAGAGTGTGGCCTCCACTCACATTTCCTCTGTGCTCTATAGCCTCCCATTCTTTTTTTCTTTTCTTTTTTTTGGGGGGGACTAAATTAGAAGCATTAAAAAAAGGAAAGGAGTTAGGTGTGCCTGGAGAACAGCAGAAAGCAGCCAACTTAGGCAGATTTCCTTTCCTTTCCTTTCTTTTCCTTTTCTCCTTCCCCTAGCCCCAGGCCAACAGTGGAGATGGTGGGGGGGACCACTTGTTTTTTCTCCTCTTCAGGATGAAAGGAACTGTGTTTCTGTGACACTGGAAGCAACTTATAATCCCTCTGCAGTGTCCACAGAGTGAAACAGCTGCCTCCAGTACTCAAAGCATCCCCCTCGCCTTGGATCCTCACTGGACTCCTTGCAGACTTGACAGGTACCAGATTGAGAACTAGATTCTCAGTGCCTTTTTGTTGCTGCTGCCGCTGCCGTTGCTGTTTTAAATTTGACAGCAACAGGGCAAGACAGCCATTACCTTACCAAACCAAGAAGCCGTAAGTCATTTAAAGGTTTGCTTTGATGTGGCTTGATTGGCACCAGGGGCTTCCTGATATACTTTGGGCGAGTGAAAGGAATCAAATAACACCCCCCCAACACACACACAATCAAATAACACCCCTCCCAACACACACACACTGGAGTATAGGTTGACATCCCAGGTAATGTACACCAGTCTTTAAAAAAAAAAAAACTGTTATTTTCCTTTTTATTTTAAACATATTTTTTTCTGTTGTCATTTTACAAAAAAAATCAATAGTTGGTACTTTTTTCTTTTACACTCAGGTTTGTTCTGAATATTGACAGATCTTTAAAGAGAGCTGTTCTTTGAAATCTCTCTCTCTCTTTGAGTGGACTGTCTCGAAGGTTTTTAAGCCACAGTAAAGCTAAAATTTCAAGTCTTGTTTTTTTGGGGGAAAGAGCTCCCCCCCCTCTCTTTTAATAATAATTTTAGCAAAGACGGGCACCGTGTCAGCAGCATCAGCAGCAGTCTGCTCTGCCCCCCCGACTGTCTTTTGCTCGGCCCTTCGCTATTTGGTTTCCAGAATTCCCCCACCAGAAAGAAATAGACACGGAACAAGCTCACACCTCACATTCCCTGGCTGGGGGCTGGTGGCAAGTGCAGGATCCATACTCATTAATGATCACCAGCGCTCCCTCAATGTGATTGGGCTTGTAATCAACGTAATACTCCTGGGCTGACATGGCAGCCATCTGATGCATGGTCTGTTTCTGCTTCTGCTTCCTACGCTGTGTCACAAAGCACTGCCTCAGCTGCCTGAGGCTGGCCGGGAAACACTTCCAGGAAACGTACAACACCAGGACCACAATGAGGAAGGAGAAGATCAGGGCCATGGTCCCCGTGACCACCTTGTGGATCTGAACAGCGTTCTCGCTGTTCTGGCCGGGCATAGTTACCGTGACGGCATTGGTCGTCCTGTCCCCTTCGGTCTCCTGCAGGTCGTAGTTCAGGGTGGCCGGGCTGTAGCTGAACAGCTGGTCGCTGTTGTTGGCCACGGCCAGCTGCAGGTGACCTTCGGTGGTCTGGTCCATGGCATCTTCACACAAGTGGAACGCATAGACCGCATCTAAGACATCCTCGCCCTGCGCATACTCGGGGGTGGCACAGAGCAAGTTGCTGTCATAGCGGCCCTTGAAGCTGCTCAGCCAGGAGGCCAAGGCACAGATGTTGCGGCCACAATCCCAGACGTTGGCAGAAAGGCTGATGCTCGTGAGGGACTTCCAGGAGCTGAGGATCCTCGGGTGGATGTAGGTGAGCCGGTTGGAGTCCAGCTGCAGGGACTGGAGGTGAGGGACGCTCTCGAACACATGCGGCTCGATGTGTTCGATCTCGTTGCCCGAGAGGTCCAGTTTCTCCAGTTTCCACACCCAGTCCAAGGAGTTGACCACCAGCGTGACCTTATTCCTCCGTAGGCAGAGGGAGTGCAGCGCAATAAGCCTGGGGAAATGGGCCAAGTTCACCTTCACCAAGTCATTGTGCTCCAGGTGCAACTCGGCGAGTTTGAACAAGCCGGCAAAAGAGTTCCGAGCCAGGCTTTTCAACTGATTGTATCCTATGTCCAGAAACTTGAGGCTGCGGCAGTCCTGGAAGATGCGGACGGGCACGAACTTGATGGCGTTGGACCTCATGTGCAAAGTCGTCAGCTTCCGCAGCCCGTGGAAGAGGTCCGGCTCCAGCGCCTGCAGGTTGTTGTAGGATAAATCCACACTGCGCAAGTTGGGCATGGGCCGGAAGGTGGTGTTGGGCAGCTGGGTGATCTTGTTGGAGCTCAGCGTGAGCTCCTTCACCCTCCGCAACTTTTGAAAGGCGTCCCCCTCCACGGAGCAAATGTGATTGTGATCCAGATAGAGCCACGTGAGTTGCATTAACCCCGTGAACTGTCCGTCGCGCAGCTCCGAAAGGCTGTTGTACCGCACCGACAAGCCCATCACCCCCGACAGGTTGTGCGGCATCTCCGTGAGGTTGAGGGACTCGCAGTACAATAGCCTCCCCTCGCACCGGCAGAGGAGCGGACACCCACTACTCACGGCTGGAAGCATTTTGGAGACGAGAGCCAGCGTGCACAGGATCAACCCCGGGGGCTTCCTCAGGAGCCAGTTTAAACAGACACCAATGAGAAGGAAATCCATTAGCGAGAAGATCCCCAAAGGCGCTCGAGAATGTCCATGGAATCTTTTGTTCCTCAGTTCCCTTCCCCTCCGGATCCTACATCATACCGTATATAAAATAGAGGGGTCGGGTGGGGGGGGGGCCAGGCGAAACCAAGCGTCGCATGGGGGTCCCGAGTCCCTGGCTTCGGGGGTCCCTTTAAAAAAGCACGAGCCCGGCATGCAGAGATCTGTACAACGTTAAAGTTCAGAGGCATTCAAAAGGTGCGAGGGGGTTCCGGTCCACCTTAGATGCTGCAGCAAAAATGGAAAAGAAAAAAAAAAGGAGGAAAGAACAATTAAAAAAAAATCTATATCTCTCTCTCTTGGGGGGGGGGAGGAAAGAATGAAATTTTAAAAAAACTGTCTTACCCACCCTTTTTCCAGAGACTGACAACCTCCATTCAGCGGCTTCCCTTTGTGTTCGGACTTAATTATATGCAGGGCTAAAAAGGAGCTCTCTGTTGCTCCCAATTCGGTCTCCCTCTCTCTCTTTCTCTCCCCTTCCCCCCCCCCCTCCTTTCCGCCTTCCC
>NW_015173140.1:730549-730937 GCF_001447785.1 Gekko japonicus
CCGCGTGTTACTCCACCGAGGTGGCGGCCGCGGCGGCAGCATGACCGTCCCTCTCGCCGACCGGGCCGGCTGCAGTTCCCGGCTCTATCACCGCCGGTCCGCCGGGCTCGTGAGAAGGCGCCGAGAGAGAGAGAGCGAGCGAGAGCGGAGGCAGCAGGCGCGCCGCCCCTCTGCCGCCTCCCCGCCCGAGCAGTGCGTCGCCCCAGCCTGCAGAGGCGCCCGGCGCTCGCTGCGTGTCGTCGTAAGCCGCTCACGATCGCCTGCCCGCGCCCTGGCTCCCTCGCAGACACACGGCGGCGGGCAAATGGGAAGAGGGGAAAAGGGGGTGGGCACCCAACCGACGTTTTAGGGAGAAGCAGGGAAGAAATATCTGTTCTCTGATGAAGCT
>NW_015173140.1:730950-733464 GCF_001447785.1 Gekko japonicus
GGGGGGGGGGAAGAGAGAGAGGGACTTGAAGCCCCTCTCTTGCCATTGACTCCAAGCGCACGGACGCATGCACAGACACACACACACATGCGCGCACATCGAGGCACGCACACCGACCAAGACAGCTGCAGTGGGAAGACGTTTCTTGAGGATGGCGCTAGCTAGGGGGTTCGGTGTCCCCCTTCTTCCCCCCCCCCGACTCTTTGTTTCAACAGGGGGTCCGCTGCCACACACAAGGGAAGGGGTTTCAGGCTGGGTGTGGGGGGTGCGCCTGTCTTCCTGGCATCACCCCCACCCCCCGAAGAGCCTGTCCAAATGCCAAGCCTCGGGCGCTTCTCTGTTGCTTGAGACGAGGCTTTGACTCTCTCCCCCCCCCCAAGTCACTTTCAGAGGGAGAGGCGCTCGTCGGGCACGCTCCCTGCTCTCCTCTTTGGCGTGCACGCGGGCCAGAGCGGAGCCTTTGGGAAAGTCTTTTGCAGCGATGGAAGCGAGGTGGTTGTCGCAAACGGGACCGGGGGGGGGCCGGTGCGAAAGCGAACAGGGCTCGGTGTCTTGGCCGTGCTGCATTTAAAAAAAAAGAGGGGGGGGCAGTGTTTAGTGCACGCTCCGGCTAATGGCATCTTTGTGGGGGAGACTGCCGCGGTCAGTGGCACGGCGCACAAAACCTTATTCATGCGCTTCGGATGCTGCATTTATGAATCAGTCTTCCGTGCAGCTTGCTTCTGGAGAGCCCCGTGTGTGTATGTGTGTGTTTGCGGGGAGAGGGAGGGTCAGACACACACACACCCCCTTTCTGAAACCGGGCTGCTGTTTTGTTCAGCGGTCCAAGAGACGCCAGCCCGCTAATTCTCAACCACCATTCGGGGTGGGAAAGGGCATCGTCGACAGGCGTTCTCCGCATCCTTCGGTGACATGGGGAGCAAGTGCCACTCCGTTGCCAGGGAAATAACTGCTCAGTCCCTTGCCCGTTTTTGCAGCACACCTGAATGCCCGCCCCGGCCAGTGTTTGGGAGCAGGTACTTCGAGCTGGGGTGTGTGTGGAGGGGAGTGACATTTGCATCTGGATCCCGGAACCTTTGGTGTTCTGCAAAGGCATTGGGTGTAAAGTAGCCCTGTTGGGTAACATTAGGGGTGAAGGGCGGGTATACATTCAATATCTTCTTCTTCTTCTTCTTCTCCTCCCTCCTCCTCCTCCTCCTCCTCCTAGAAGGGATGGTCCATTGGAGACGGGGTGGGGGTGGGGCCTCTGGATCCAGGATCCAGGAGTACAATCTCAGATCCTTGACAAGTGGGTTCAGGTTTGCTCTCCCACTGTCATTGGACACCGGTGGAATGTGGAGTCAAAAGAGTTAAAATTTACATGGGGGGGATTTCAAAGAAAACATAGTCCAGTGGGAAATATTACAGGGGCTATTGGAAGGTGAACATTCTGGCGTGTTGGAAACAGGAGAGAGAGAGAGAGAGAGAGAGAGAGAGAATCCTGTAATTTCCAGCATTTTGCATACTCTCCTCACATGTTTAAGGTGTGTTTCTGGACACTACAGCCACATGCAAAGCTTGAATCCCATCTCAAATAAGTCTGCTTTGGAAGGGGGAGGACAGGCTCCATCCCCCCCCTCTCTCTTTTGGTCTCATTCCCTGCGGAGGCAGTCCTGTGCTGCTGATCCTGCCCAGTGGTAGCAGAGGGTAGGAAAGCCCAGCAGGGAAGCGGGTGAAAGGCAGACATGGGGGGAGGGGGAGAGTGCTGTGGAGTCTCTAGCCAAAGGCTTCACAGATGTGCTGGCAGGAGCCCTGGGTAGCCTCGGCAAGGGCCAGGTCACGGGCACTGCAGATCTTCATGCATTTGTAGCAATCTTCTTGCCAGCACTTTCTGACAGTCCTCTTTTATGACAAGCTTTTTTTAGGACTTAGAAACTGGAGAGAGAGAGAGCCCATGTGCCCATGCTTATGGGCAGAGAGGGGCTATGGCTCAGTGGAAGAGCCTCTGCTTTCCATGCTGAAGCTCCTAGGTTCAATCCCCACTTAAAAGGATCAGTTAGAAGGTAATATCAAAGACCTCTACTTGAGACCCCAGACAGCCAGTCTGAGGAGACAACACGGACCTTGATGGATAGATGGCCTTATTCAGTATGAGGCAGCTTTGTATGTGTGTCTGAGAGAGCCGGGTGCCGCATGACGGAGTGAGCTCCCATCTCTAGTTCCAGCTCCTGCCAACCTAGCAGTTCGAAAGCAAGGAATTGCAAGTAGATAAATAGGTACCACTTCGGTGGGAAGGGAACAGTGTTCTGTGCACCTTGGTGTTTAGTCATGCCGGCCACATGACCATGGAAACCTTTTCGGACAGCGCTGGCTCTTCGGCTTGGAAACGGAGATGAGCACCACAACCTTAGAGTCGGATTCGACTGGCTTTCGAGCAAGGGAACCTTTACCTTTACCTTTTACCTGAGAGAGACACAGAACATGTGTAATCTGTTATGCAACACCACCACCACCCCCACCTATTATTATTATTAT
>NW_015173140.1:733561-733920 GCF_001447785.1 Gekko japonicus
TAATATCTGATTTATGTGTCTCAGTTGTTCAGGTGTGCTGTGGGGGGAGGGAATCTTGGGGGAAAACATGGGGAACAGGGATTACTCTGATCACTTCTATTGGTGTAAACAGTATCAGGATTGTCGCTTTTAGTGGGCAGGTTTCCCTTTGGATCATGACCCAAGACGATCAACAACGATAGAAACCCTACAGTCAGAGGGAACCAGGGGTCATTTCCTGCGGGAGCGCACAGGAGCAGAGCTCTGGCAGTAAAGAGCCCAGGGGGCGGGCACATGCAACAAGCCCCGCCCCCTGCCCCCAGCAGCCCTCAGTCAGAGAAAGAAGCAGCCAGGTAAGGTGCAGAGCCCAGCTCCGCCCA
>NW_015173140.1:734006-744819 GCF_001447785.1 Gekko japonicus
AGCTAGCAATCCAAAACAGTCCAGTGGAGCCTGAGCGGTGGGTGTTGCCTTCTGACACACTTTCGGTGTGGCATTTGCAAATAAGTTATGCTAATGAGTTATTCTAATAAGCTCCTGCACCTCTTTTTCTACGAAATGACCCCTGGAGGGAACCATCTTGAGACAATCTCTTGGATATTCTCCTGAGTCACACACACATAGAGTGTGTGTGTGTGTGTGTGTGTGTGTGTGTGACTCACCACTCTAACTTACATTGAGCTAAGTGACCCTGTATGGCTACCGAAAGCACCATAACTAGTCTCTGCATTGTGGCTTCTCCAGGAGTGAAGAAAAATGTGACTTTGCAAAGAAACAGCATCAGCGTACCAGGGGCAGCCTGACCTCCACCCTTGGCTCCCTCCCGGGGCTGGGAGCGGTGAGGTGTGTGGCGGCTGGGCTGGCCACGAAGGTGCAGCGCGTGGGCGCATTGGCACACAGGAGCACAGCCGGGCATGCCCGGCCTGGGTCACATGAGGAGTCCTCTTACCTCCTTGCCTTGCCTGGCTGGGTTTAGCTGCTGCTGGCTGGCAGGGCGGCAAGCCTCTCTCAGCCCAGCCTTGCCACCTCCGCTGCTGCTGCTTGTGCTGCTCTTGTCCTCCCACCGACAGGCGATCAGGGGAGCCCAGGCTCAGGGAGGGAGGCCCATAAAACCACTAAGGGGGTGGGGCCCCATGGGCCCCGTGGTAGCTACGGGCCTGCTTACCTCTGTAATCTGGCGATGAGCTGTAATTCTAGGGGATACCCAGGTCCAACCCAGACACCGGCATCCCTATTCGAGAATCCTGGAGGGAAAAATTTTGGCGGAATGGGTTCTGACCATAATACTTTGCACCCCTTATTGAAAAGGAAAAACAAAACAAAACAAATACCTGAAAATTCCCCAAGCAGTTTACAAAATTAAACCATTGCAACGTATCAAGTACTGGGCTGGGTCATGAAAGATCTGTGTTTTAAATGTATGTTCTCCACAAAACCAGTGGCCTCCCTCAGTTTCCGCTCCCAGCTGATATGAGAATGTCAGAGATGTTCACCGTGGCTGTGCTGTCGGTGGGAAAGAGAGCAAAGCACCACAGACATTAGTAGTGCTCTTTAACAAGGCACATTATTTCTGTTATTCGTGGGGCATAAAAGGTCGGCCGTGAGGCGAAGGAGTCTCTTGACACAGAGAAATGGCCTCTGGGGGGCAAATTATGCCTCGCATAGAGCAGTGTGTATCTTTCCCCAAAATCTCCTTTCCTTACTGGAACTGCATTCTAGAAAGTAGGTTAGTCCTTTCTCTATCACTGATTCTTCTTCCTCCTCCTCCTCTTCCTCCTCCTCCTCCTCTTCTTCTTTCTCTTCTTCTTCCTCTTCCTCCTCCCCCTCCCCCTCCCTCCCTCCCTCATGCTCCTTTCTATTTCCACAGAAGAAAAGACATGGGGACCTGTTAAGATTCCCAGCCTCCAGGTGGGTCCTGGAAATATTCAGCTTTTACAACTAATCTCCAGACTACAAAGATCTGTTCCACTGGAGAAAGTGGCTGCTTTGGAGGGTGGGCTCTATGGCATATGATGCACAGCTGTTTCACCTCGCTTTCACCATGCATGTCCATCAGGTTCTCTTTGCTGTCCTGCATTGATCTCCCTCCCTTCAGTGCTCAGTTCACTTTGTGGTCACCTTTTCTCCGGGTTTCTTCCTGAGAGTGCTTTATGGACCTCTGCTCCATATGTTTATCCAATTCCCTCTTGAAGCCGTCCATGCTTGTAGCCGCCGCCACCTCCCGTGGCAGTGAATTCCATGTGTTAATCACTCATTGTGTTCATCACTCTTTAGGTGAAGAAACAGCACCTCCTTTTATCTGTTCTAACCCGACTGCTCATCCTGGATTGGATCCCCTGGATCCGTTCAGCTAACAGTGGCACCTGCCTCTGGTGCAAGGAGCTTGTGGTTGATAAAGGAAGCCCTTCCATCAGTGGACGGGCTGCTTCATTGAGAGGAAGGCACCTCTGTTAATGGAAGAGATGCAGGGGACCCAAGTTCCTGCTGTCAGAGCAATCAGCAAGCAACGCAGCGATCCAGACTGTTTTGCCCCCCGGGGGGGGGGGGAAGCATGGGCAAAGTGCGGCTTTTTAAAGCCGCACCAAAGCCGCACCAAAAGAGACACGCGGCGGCGGGATCACATAGATCCCCTGAGCCGCCGCGCACTTCCTCCCCGGCACGATCAGATGCCGGGGGGAAGCCACTGAAAGGGGAACGAGGCAGCCGAACTGCGCATGTGTGCACATGCGCAGTTCAGCCGGGAGCCTGGATTGCTCCAGATGATCCCATGGCCATGCTTGATGCGGCGTTCCCGGTAAGTCCTCCTCTGGGGGTATTTCTTTTTTACTGCGGGTTTTCGGCCTGAAGGGCCGGATTGGGGACGGGTGCGCGCCACTTCCCAGATGTTGCGGTGAGATCGTGCTCGTTTGCTGCGCCCCCGATCCGTCCCTCTCCCGGGCCAAAACCTTCCGTGTGACCGGGGCCTAAGTCAGCTGGCTAAGCCACTTAATGCAGGGAAAGACAACCTATCCACCCATCCACAGGACCAGGGGTCCCCAAACCTTTTTTGAGCCTGTGGGTACCTTTGGAATCCCAACACAATGTGGAGGGAGCAGCCACAAAATGGCTGCCAAAAAATAACTCCCACAGAAGGTGGAGCCAGCCATAAAATGGCTGCTGCAGGTTACCTTGAGACATGCAGGGCAGATGTGGGGCCAGCTCCTGCCAAAGCAACTTAAAAAAAATGCACAGCCAATCAAATAGCCAGTGGCCAGTCAGAAACCTTCCTGGGCAAAAGTCCCACCAGGCCACCATCCAGCCAGTTTGGTGTCGTGGTTAAGTGCACGGACTCTAATCTGGGAGAACCGGGTTTGATTCCCCACTCCTCCACTTGCACCCGCTGGATGACCTTGGGCAAGCCGTAGTTCTGATAAGAGCTGTACTTGAAAAAGAGCAGTTTCTGTCAAGAGCTCTCTCAGCCCTACCTACCTCCCAGGGTGTCTGTTGTGGGGAGGGGAGGGGAAGGGAAAGCAGTTTGTAAGCCGCTCTGAGACACCTTTGGGTAGTGAAGGGCAGGGTATAAATCCAATCTCCTCCTCCTCCTCCTCTTCCTCCTCCTCCTCTTCTTCTAAAAACACTTGGGGTGTATTAGGAAAGGGGGGGTCATGGTGTCCCTTGGCACCATGTTGGGTACCCCTGCTCTGGACCAATAGGAACAGTCCATCTTGGCTTCAGATATGGCGATGACTAGACTCAGCCGAAGAGCAATCTCCAGATGCTAATTTGTGGTGTGTAATAAAACTTCTGTGAAACTTAATCTGTAAGTGGCCTATTTTTCCCCCCTCTTGTCTCGTTTAAAACTCTCATTGTTGCTGAAATCTCACACTTCCAAATTTGTCCAAAAGTTCTAAATTTCGCCTGCAGTAAATTAACAGATTTAAATGAGGTGTTTTTGTTTGTGTGTGTTTCTTTTAATTAAAAGGTAGCTATTTCCAGGCATTGGCACATACTAAGTATATGAATATTTAAACAGACCAACTAAATCAGCCACATAATGTAGCTGAGAAACAATATGTTAGAATCATCGGTTCTCTTGAAATTGGCTGGATTTTGCATGCCACAAAAATAGTTACCCTGTCATCAATTTTCTCTTCCAACTGCAATATATATTCTGTATAGGGATGGACATGACCCTAAAAGAGAGAGAGAGAAAGAGTTCTGTTCAGTTTGGGGTTTGGGGCAGGCCCCGAACCGAGCCAGTCCGGCAAATCTGGTTCCTGCTTTCTGAACCAGGAGAAAGGTATGGGGAATCGCCTGGGCAGGGTTAAACGGCTGGCAGCCATTTCAACCTAACAGTGGGGTGGGTCCACCCATCATCCATTAGGTTTAAATGGCTGGCAGCCATTTAAACCTAAAAGTTCAGCGGCAGATCCCATGCCTCTCAGCGCTGATACTTATGAGCCTGTCTCACGCAGTGTTGCTAAATATTGTTACCTGGCAATTAAAAAGCGCAGAATGTACTGTAACTCGAGCCATTAATTTATTTGTATTTATTTATTTATTTATTTTGGGATTTATACCCCGCCCTACCCAGACGGCCCAGGGCGGCAATTAATGGTGGAATTGACTGGTTTGGTATTTTAGTACTTAAGGCTGCAAGGATTCTATGTTGTAGATTCGGTGTTGTACTATTTTGGTTTATTTTGCTGGTCTTATGACTATTTTTAATACAGGTGTTATACTCCCTGCGCCACCGCAGTTAGGTTTAAATGGCTCCAAACAGCCACACTGGACAAAAGTCCAGCAAATGTTTAGGAAAGGTGTGTTCCCTGAACATTGGTTTGGGGGCTCCAAACTGGCCCAAGTCTGTGCCAGATTTTGACTTGTGAGCCGGTTCATGCACATCCCTAATTGTGTCTTCATGTTATACCAACCATATTTATGAAACCCAGATTTTCTTGGGCCAGTCTCTCTCTCTGTTAGGCTGTTTTGCATTCACATGAACACATGAAGCTGCCGTATACTGAGAGCGCCTTGATCCGTCAGGGTCACTGTTCTCTACTCAGACTGGCTGGCAGCAGTTCTCCAGGGTCTCAGGCAGAAGTCTTCCATGTCACCAACTGCTCGGTCCTTTTTAACCAGAGATTATTAGGATTGAATCTGGGACCTTCTGCATTAAGAACATAACATAAGAACATAAGAGACGCCAATGTTGGATCAGGCCAAAGGCCCATACAGTCCAACACTCTGTGTCACACAGTGGCCAGAAATACCAGGTGCCATCAGGAGGTCCAGCAGTGGGGCCAGGACACTAGATGCCCTCCCCCCCCAGCCCCAAGAATACAGAGCATCCCTTGCCCCAGACATAAGAACTTAAGAGAAGCCAGTGTTGGATCAGGCCAAAGGCCCATCCAGCCCAACACTCCGTATCACACAGTGGCCAGAAATACCAGGTGCCATCAGGAGGTCCAGCAGTGGGGCCAGGACACTAAGAGCCCTCCCACTGTTGATCCCCCCCAAGCACCAAGATGACAGAGCATCACTTGCCCCAGAGTCCCTATCTATACCTTGTGGCTAATAGCCACTGATGGACCTCCGCTCCATATGCTTATTAACTGAGTCGTGCCCCCCCATATATTTCACAATGTTGTCATGTGAATACAATCAGAGTGGGAGGGTTCGGGGGTGGGTGGAAATGCACTTGAGACATATCAATCAGACCCAACATCATTTTGGGATGTGGCATCCCCCATCTTGATCCGTATGCGGGCTGCTCCTCAGGTGGCAAAATCACTGCAAAGAAGACACACCCATCTCGGAAACTGTGTGCAGTGCCGCTCCCCATTGCATCTGCTTGTTTACTATCAAGTGCAACTGTTGTGCGAGCGTGTTTTTGTTGTTGTTTGTTTACACTGTGTGCAGGTGCACTGTGAATCTGAGGCCAATTCGAATTCCACGTGCAGACTCCCCACAGAGAGAAAATGACCCTATGCCCATTGGCCGTTTGTGACACTGCACATTCTTTCCTATTGATAAGTTATTCTGAAATTTCGTAACGAATGCAGACTCTCTGTGCTCAATCCACAGAGCTACCTTACCAAAGTCACCGAAGCGACAGGGACAAATGTAAAGGTGTGTGCCGGCAGCACGTCAGACTTCCTGGAAGGCTTTCCCCTGGTGTTGCCTCCTGGCTCTGGGAATTCAGAGGTTTAGTGCCTCTGAGTGTGGAGGTTCCTCTCCATCATAAGAACATAAGAGACGCCAATGTTGGATCAGGCCAAAGGCCCGTCCAGTCCAACACTCTGTGTCACACAGTGGCCAGAAATACCAGGTGCCATCAGAAGGTCCACCAGTGGGGCCAGGGCACTAGAAGCCCAGGGCACTGTTGCCCCCCTCATGCACCAAGAATACAGAGCATCCCCTTGCCGCAGACCGAGAGTTCCTATAAGAACATAAGAGATGCCAATGTTGGATCAGGCCAAAGGCCCATCCAGTCCAACACTCTGTGTCACACAGTGGCCAGAAATACCAGGTGCCATCAGGAGGTCCACCAGTGGGGCCAGGACATTAGAAGCCATCACCATGGCTAGTAGCCATCGCTAGACATCTCCTCCATGAATCTGTTGAATCCCCCTTTTAAACTGTTTGTCCCTGTGGCCATTCACTGCATCCTCTGACAGCAAATCCCTCATTTGTATCACTCTCTGTGTAAAGCAATATTTCTCTTGGTCCATCCTGAACCTACTTCATTGGATGCCCTCAACTTCTAGTCTTTTGGGAGAAAGGGGGGGGGTAACTATCTTTGTCAACTCTCTCCAGCTCATGCATAATTTCATAAACTTCCATCATGTCTCCCCTTAGTCATCTCTTTTCCCAACTGAAAAGTCCCAGACTGTTCAGCCTTTCCTCATAGAGAAGGTACTCTACATTTTAGTTTTCTTCTTTGTGGAACTCCAGAGGCCTACTGTATCCTTGTATGACCTTAGTACTATCTCATAGGCGTATCACTGATGTGTTCCTTTTCATCCTTTGTAAGGCAGAGACTTTTTTGGGTGGGTGCTCGCTAAGCACCCTACGTTCACTAAGCACAGAAAGCCTGATTTCTCTGCCATCAAGCACGGTGCTATATGTATACACTCAGGGGTCATTTCGTAGAAAAAGAGCTAGGGGAACTCATTAGCATAACTCATTAGCATATGCCACACCCCCTGACATCAGGGGCCCGGCGGTGGACCTGCAATGCCAGTGGGAGTGCGAGGAAGCCCCGCCAAGGCCCTCCCTGGCCCCAGGCAGGCAGGGTTGGGGAGAGGCGGGGAGGAAGCAACTTACCCTCCCTCTTCTCCTGCCTCCTCCTGGCTGAATGAGGGCCGGAAGAGGGGCGGCCGGAAGTGGGGGGCGGGGCTTCGTCATGTGCCCCACCCCTTGCACCTCACCCGGGGGAACTGCGTTCCCCCGCGTTCCCACCCCCCCGAAATGACCTCTGTATACACTCCATATCCCTCTGGTAATGTAAAGAAGTCTCTGGCCCCACCTGGATAGCCCAGGCAAGCCCAGTCTTGTCAGATCTCGGAAGCTAAGCAAGACCGAGCCTGGTTAGTATTTGGAAGGGAGACATCCAAGGAATACCAGGGTCAGGAGGCAGAGGCAGGTGATAGCAAACCACCTCCGAACGTCCCTTGGTCCAAGCCCCACTAGGGGTTGCCAGAAGTCAGCTTGACTTGATGGCAAAAAAGAAGAAGAAGACCTCTCTTGCTCACTCATGGCACAGGGAATGAAAACAGGATGCCAGGACTGTGGTGTGCGGCACTTTGCTTGTTTGTTTTGCGTTCTGGGGAAAGGCATGGTTTTTTAAAGGCTTCTGGAACTGCAGCTTTGGGGTTCCAAAAGGCAGTCAGGAATAGCCACTCGGTGTCATGGTTAGAGTGTCGGACTAGGGTCCGGGAGGCCCAGGTTCGGATCCCCACTCTGCTGCAGAAGCTTGGTGGGTGACCTTGGGCAGTCACACCCTCCAAGCCCAACCTGCCTCATAGGGTTGTATATACACATGAACACACATGAAGCTGCCTTCTACTGAATCAGGCTCTTGGTCCATCTAAGTCAGCGTTGTCTACTCAATCCAGCGGCAGCTCTCTTGGGTCTCAGGTGCAGGTCTTTCACATCGCCTACCCCCGATCCCTTTAACTGGAGTTGCCGGGGATTGAACCTGGGTCCTTCCATGTCGAGCAAATGTGCTGCCACTGAGCCACGGCCCCTCCCCACACAAGTATAAAATGGAGGAGTAGGGAGCAATGTAAGCTGTTTTGGGCCCTGTCACGGCTCAGGTGGGGTGTCACCTGACGCTGCCACCACTCTGGTTCCAGGCTCCCTTGAGAAGGCCCAGAGCACCCTCCCAAGACCTTTAGACCTCCTTTTTGGCTGAATAATAGGCGTGAGGACCAGGCAGAGTAAACAATGAAAATAGTTTATTGTATAGGAGGTCAAACAACAAGGTGCAGAATAACAGTAAGTGGGTGAAAAGAAAAGAAATCAAATGCCCTAACACGTCTAAATATACTGTCCCTAGCTCACTATCTGCAGTGGCCTTAGACTACTCACCCCTCCCTCAGGATGAGGGTCTCTTCTTTGCAGCAGCCTTCCTTCTGGCTCTGCCCTCTGGGGAAAAGAACAGCTTTGGCTTCTGCCCCAGATCTTTTATTCCAAGCCCTCCTCTTTTCCTATTGGTCAATGTTGGCTCCAAAACCTCTCAGGGGCTTCTGGGAGTTGTAGGCCCAGCCTCACCCACTGCTAGCCAGGCTCCCTGGGCCTAGTAGGCCTCTGGTGGCACTGCCCAGATCATGACGGGTCCCCTTTTAGGCCCAGACTCACCTACTGCTAGCCAGGCTCCCTGGGCCTAGTAGGCCTCTGGTGGCACAGCCCAAATCATGACAGGTCACCTTTGGGGAGAAAGGTGGGATATAAATTAAAGGGAGGAAAATAATTTTGAACGTACCATGTGGATAATAGGCATTCCAAGAATTGCAACTAATGAAAGTGCAATCTGGCTACTTTGTTTGCACGGCCCTGTATGTCTCGTTTGGCTTATGCGCTGGGGTCTTGAGAGCACAATAGTCCCAGTTGCGAGGCACCTCAGCAGTCATGCATCAGCCACTCGTATGTTTCCAAGCCATGCTACAAGCAAGAAGAGTCTGAGTGGCAATTGCCTCTGGCAGGGACGGCGGGTGGGTGGGACCCAAACCTCGATCTTTCCCCTGTCATCTTTAATTTCTAAGCGCAGCAAACCGTGATGCTTCTGATAAGACGGGCATTTAAAAGAAAGAAACGGGGAGAGAAAGGAGCCGCGAGTTTAAACGTGTTATTTCTCCGATATTTACCTCTTGAGCCTCGCTGACATTTGGGAGGCGACCCCCGTTAAATGGGTTTTTAAAAACAATCCCGGTTACATTAAGGAGCCGGGGAGCTAGATTATTATGGGAGCTGACCCATTCTTCTTCCCGTTTAAAAAAACAAAACCAAAATAAGTTACTGATTTTCAGGCCAAGAGGAACTTCAGGGTGCTGGGGTAAGTGCCCTTAACTTCCCAGTTACTGCTTCATTGGCACATTGGATGTGGCATGCTCTTTTAAGCGATGGATCCGCTCATTCAACTTGCCCTATTTATTTTGACAATGTGCTAAATGCATTTCCCCTTTCATGTGGACACTGTGGTTGTCACTGCCGGCAGCTTCCCAGAGAGCACATACAAGAGGGCAAGTATCAGATCTGTGAGGAGTCTGACCTACATGGGGAATAGTGAATGGTGCTATGTTTTATTTTGTTTTAACTCTGGGGCATAACCATTTGTAGGATGCTCGGTGTTCCAAAAGATCCGGGTCAAATCCTATATGCACATATGTGTTGTCAACTCACAAATGACTTATGGCGATCCCCATTAAGGGGTATTTGAGGCAAGTGAGAAGCAGAGGTCGCTTGCCTTTGCCTTCCTCTTTGGCGTCTTCCTCGGTGGTTTCCCATTCAAGTACTGACCCTGCTTAGAAGAAGAAAAAGGAGTCTCAGAGCGGCTTACAAACTCCTTCCCCTTCCCCTCCCCACAACAGACACCCTGTGAGGTAGAAGAAGAAGAAGAAGAAGAGATTGGATTCATACCCCGCCCTTCACTACCCAAAGGAGTCTCAGAGCGGCTTACAAACTCCTTCCCCTTCCCCTCCCCACAACAGACACCCTGTGAGGTAGAAGAAGGAGATTGGATTTATACCCCGCCCTTCACTACCCAAGGGCGTCTCAGAGCGGCTTACAAACTCCTTTCCCTTCCCCTCCCCACCACAAACACCCTGCGAGGCAGGTGGGGCTGAGAGAGCTCTTGACAGAAACTGCTCTTTTTCAAGAACAGCTCTTATCAGAACTACGGCTTGCCCAAGGTCATCCAGCAGGTGCAAGTGGAGGAGTGGGGAATCAAACCCAGTTCTCCCAGATTAGAGTCCGTGCACTTGACCACTACACCAAACTGGCTCCAAACTTAGCTTCCAAGATCTGGCTATGCCATGACACCCTACCTTGCAGAGTATACAGTTGGTGGTGTAAAGTGCCAGCGAGTCACAGCCAAATTATGGTGACCCCAGCAAGGGGTTTTCAAGGCAAGTGTGACGCAGAGGTGGTTCACCACGGCCTTCTTCTGCAGGGTCTTCCTCGGCGGCCTCCCATCCAAGCACCGGCCCTGCTTAGCTTCTGAGATCTGACGAGATCGAGCCATACCCTGGTGCCTTCTCTCCCCAAATCCACTATAACAATGTTCTGTAGGTCAGTTCGTCTGGCCTTTCTTGCTGAATTGTTTTTGTCAGAGGAGTGGGAAACTGAGGGGCCTCTGGGACAGCATGGGGGGATATCACTGCTGCCCCCTATTTTAGGGACCCACTGGTACTTTGGTGACATATGTTGAAAAGTATAGTTTTAGCAACTGACTGTATAAAAGAGCCAGGCATTGTGTGAACGTGGCATACAATGATCTGTCAATCCTACCGTTGTGCTTTGCTCTATCATCCCTGACCGAGGATACCATATTCTGGGTGTGGGAAAGACTGTTGCTGGTAGGCTTGCCAAGTCCCCTCGGGGGGCGGGGAAACCCTCGCCCCAGAGGCCCGTTCCCCGCCGCCGCCGGATCGGGCCCCGGGGGGAACTCCGCCCTGACGTGCACGTCACCAGGAAGTGACGTGATGACGCTGGGCACGCTGGGGGCGGGGCCACGGTCATCCGAGGGAAAACT
>NW_015173140.1:745639-760634 GCF_001447785.1 Gekko japonicus
AACCACAGCCCCTCTCCCCCCCTCCTGTAAATGAGGTTGAAACAGGTACCGTCAAGATAAGGTGGCTGTTAGTTGTGAAAGCTTTGCCTTAGAGAAGAAGTAGAAGAGATTGGATTTATACCCCGCCATTCACTACCCAAAGGAGTCTCAAAGCGGCTTCCAAACTCCTTTCCCTTCCTCTCCCCACAACAGACACCCTATGAGGTAGAAGAAGAAGAAGAGATTGGATTTATACCCCGCCCTTCACGACCCGAAGGAGTCTCAGAGCGGCTGACAAACTCCTTTCCCTTCCCCTCCCCACAGCAGACACCCTGTGAGGTAGAAGAAGAAGAAGAGATTGGATTTATACCCCGCCCTTCACGACCCGAAGGAGTCTCAGAGCGGCTGACAAACTCCTTTCCCTTCCCCTCCCCACAGCAGACACCCTGTGAGGTAGAAGAAGAAGAAGAGATTGGATTTATACCCCGCCCTTCACGACCCGAAGGAGTCTCAGAGCGGCTGACAAACTCCTTTCCCTTCCCCTCCCCACAGCAGACACCCTGTGAGGTAGAAGAAGAAGAAGAGATTGGATTTATACCCCGCCCTTCACGACCCGAAGGAGTCTCAGAGCGGCTGACAAACTCCTTTCCCTTCCCCTCCCCACAGCAGACACCCTGTGAGGTAGAAGAAGAAGAAGAGATTGGATTTATACCCCGCCCTTCACGACCCGAAGGAGTCTCAGAGCGGCTTACAAACTCCTTCCCCTTCCCCTCCCCACAACAGACACCCTGTAAGGCAGGTGGGGCTATGGCGGGAAGGGTGGGGTAGAAATTTAAAAGATGATGATGATGATGTGTTCCTTGGCCGCTGTATGTGAATCTGTCTGTATGCCTCTGTAGTGTTCAGGGAAGTAGGACCAGGAAGCCTTATAGACTTAACTCGATGCTAGTTCAGGCTGCACAGTCAAACCGCAATCATGCCGGATTTCTGCAGTGACTCTAGTGTACGAATAAAAGATAGACAACACCGAGATAAAACAAAAGCCAATCTTCGACACACCTGATACCAGGATCCGACTCTGTAACATTTTTTCCCCCTTTAGTTCTCCAGCTGTGACAAATGTGGGACTTGTAATACAAAATGAAAAAAGAAAGAAAAAGTAATACACAGGGTCTTAAATTCAGGAGCCAGAGATCAAAAGTCAGAACTGTTTGCTTCAAGCTTTCAGGGATAAATTCTATTAAGGTCAACAATCTGGGGAAAGGAGAGGACAGACAGTACATCTCCAACACCGAAACCGATATTTATCCGCCACGTTTTGTTCTCAGGTTGCCTGTAACTCTAATACAAATGTCATGACAAATAGTCTGAAAACGAGAGAACCAAAATGAGTCCTCACAGGGGTGATTTGAGACTGTCACCTTGATTCAGAGCTCCATCCACTTGTGCAGGGCTTTCCCGTGAAGGGGGTTAAACGCCATGCATCTTGAGGAGAGCTCCCCCCCATCGAGAGGAATGGAGAAGCCCTTCTTCTGGAGAAACAAGACCCAGTTTGGTGTAGTGGTTAAGGGTGCAGCCTCTAATCTGGGAGAACCGGGTTTGATTCCCCACTCCTCCACTTGCACCTGGCTGGATGACCTTGGGCAAGCCGTAGGTCTGATCAGAGCTGTCCTTGAAAAAAGAGCAGTTTCTGTCAAGAGCTCTCTCAGCCCCACCCACCTCACAGGGGGTGTCTCTTGTGGGGAGGGGAAAAAAACACCGGAGATCGCCCGCGTGGGCGAAAAACGGCAGTGAAAAAGCGGTGCAGTCTGAAATGGCAAACCGCTTCAGATCCAGCTCTTTACCGGAAGGGGAAAGCCATGTGTGAAATGGCAACCCTATACTGGTTTTCTCCACGATGGATCAAAAATGGCTTCAAAACGGGTTAAAAAGGGTCATGTGTTGGACTGGATGGGCCACTGGGCCACTGGCCTGGTCCAACATGGCTTCTTGTAAGTTCTTTTAGTAGCATGTGCAATGCACCAGAATAGCCTGCTCAAAATTACAAAGTTGCCTACATTGGGAGACCTTATTTCAGAGCTTAGGGGTGCAGCTACTGGGGAGAGGGCTGCGGTGGCTCAAGTGGTTAAGACGCTGAACTGCAAACTTGAAGGTCAGTAGTTTGGCAGTTTGAGACCCGAGTGCCTCATGACGGAGTGAGCTCCCGTCTCTGGTTCCAGCTCCTGCCAACTTAGCAGTTCGAAACCAAGAAATTGCAAGTAGATAAATAGGTACCACTTCGGTGGGCGGCGTTCCATGCGCCTCAGCGTCTAGTCATGCCAGCCACATGACCACGGAGAAGTCTTTGGACAGCGCTGGCTCTTCGGCTTTGAAACGGAGATGAGCACTGCCCCCTAAAGTTGGATCCGACTGGCTTTCGAGCAAAGGAAACCTTTATCTTTGACCTTACGTTGTACTTGTAGATCAGGGGTGGCCAAAATGCGGCTCGGAAGCCTCATGCGGCTCTTCCACACATATTGTGTGGCTTCCAGCAGGGCGGCCGAGGAAGCGAAGGGGAGGCACGCCTTCCCAATTGGTATTCCCTTCCCCAGCCAGTTTTCCCTTCCTTGGGTAGGCTTGAGGTGAGGGGGAGCAGAGAAAGAAAGCAACTGTAACTTTAAATGCGTTCTCAAAGCCCCCCTCCTCCACCAGTTAGCCTGGAGAAGGCATTTGTCTCTTTAAATCCCTTCTCCAAGCCAAGCTGGCTGGCATGGAGGCGTGGGGGGGATTGGAGAACACATTTAAAGCTTCTCTCTCTCTCTCTCTCTCTCTCTCTCTCTCTCTCTCTCTCTCTCTCTCTCTCTCTCTCACAAAGAAATATAATTAGCAAACAAATAAGTATCATTGGAAAAATAAGTATCAAAGAGCATCCGCTTGGCAGACAGCAGGTCCCAGGTTCAATCCCCGGCGTCTCTAGTTTAAGGATTCTGGTAGCTGGTGATATGAAAGACCTCTTCCTGGAACCCCGGAGAGCTCCTGCCAGTCAGAGTAGACGGGGCTAGTTTTGATGGACCCGTGGTCTGACTCAGAGTAAAGCAGCTTAACATGCTCATGTGCATAGCAAAGTCTGTTTCGCTCTTACTGTTGAAGAGATTTGGTAGTTGTTGGAGGGAGGGGAGCTTACTTGCTTCTCTGCCTGTAATAATTTCCCCGAGTGTTCACTGTATTGAAAAAACAAGGGGGGGGGGACGACCCAGTGTGCAGTGTTCCCTCTAAGCTGTGTTAGTGTGAGCTAGCTCACAGTTTCTCAGCCTCCGGCTCACACATTTTGGTCTTAGCTCAGGAAGGATGGCCCCAGAGCAGACTAGTTTATGTGGTAGCCAAATCGCTCGCTCACAACTTTAATGCCAGTTGCTTACAAAGCAGGATTTCTTTTTTGCTCACAAGACTCCACAGCTTAGAGGCAGCATTGCTGTGTGTATCCCTATACCGACAAAATTTGCTTTGGTTAAGGATCGATTTATTGATTATCTTGCCTGCATCCTTCTGTGGAATATTTCGGCAGCAGTAGGTCCGTGCATTTTGCCTTCCACATATTATCATGTGAGACCGGCATGCAGAAAAGGAAAAAAAGGGGAAAAAATAGTGCTCATGACGGAAGCAAGCCTGTCTTTGGATATTTTTGTACTGTAGCTGGCATTCGGAAGAGGACAGAGAAGTCTAATAAGGGAAACAGACAAGACGTGTGCAGAGAGGAAATAAATCCCGTAAAGGACAGTGGCTAAAGAAACGTAAGGGTCGCCAGTGGTGTTTGGCAAGCAATCTCACAAGGCAAGCGGGGATGAGATTTCTGTCAAGGGGTTCAGGAGTCCTTGTCGGTGGGCTAGCCCTGCGCTTCTCTCCCTGCAAGATCTTAAAATATGTCAGTTGTCATTCTTTGCACATTCCAGTAGATGGCAACTCCAGTCTTCTTGACATTTCAAGTCTAAGAAAAGTAGAAATTCCACCACCACCCCAATCCATCATTCATCTATATACAAAGATAAGGCATATATAGATACATGACTCAGTTCTATTTTTACTGGAATTGCCCAATAGCATCTGATTTCAGACCAACCAAGAGAGAACCGGCTTGTAAGCTCAAAAGCAGTTTAATTCCGTAACTATCTGTATGTTTTTTAAAAAAAAAAAAAAGATTTAGAGATTGGATTAGAAGGGTTGGTGATTAAATGTAGGTAAATTTTAAACCAGACTGAAGGCTTGGCAAGGCAGATCTGTACTTTGAAACATTCGGGCCAGTTATGCAATTCTGCTCAATGAGCTGTCTCCGCTGGGTTTATATCGGTCTTTTGCATTGTTCTCTGTCCAGGAATCCCTTCATCAGACCTGCATGAGAATGAGTACAGGTCTCCGGAAATGGGGACAATCTTAGCAGTGGATGTTTTTTTGGGAAAAGAAAATGCTTTCCAAACTTAGACCTGAATGAATCTTTGTCGTTTGAGTGAAGGAACAGCAATGTATGGCTTGTGCTTATGTGGTAGTTCACAAACAGGGGGGCTGTGGGGAACCCCAAAGTGGGTTCCTTTCCCTTCCCCTCCCCACAACAGACACCCTGTGAGGCAGGTGGGGCTGAGAGAGCTCTTTCAAGGACAGTTCTTGTCAGAACTATAGCTTGCCCGAGGTCATCCAGCAGCTGCAAGTGGAGGAGTGGGGAATCAAACCCGGGTCTCCTAGATTAGAGTCTGTGCACTTAACCACTACACCAAACTGGCTCTCAATTAGAATCATAGAATGTTAGAGTTGGAAGGCACCTTGCAGGTCATCTAGTCCAACACTCTGCAGGAGCACAGCCGAAAGATAGCCCTACAACACACCCGGAAGATGGTCGTCCAGCCTCCGGTTGAAAACGACCAGCGAAGGAGCATCCACCACCTCCCAAGGCAGTCTGCTCCACTGCTCAACCACTCTTACAGTTAGGAAGCTTCTCCTGATGTTTAGCCGGTATTGACTCCCTTGTTATTTCCACCCATTAGATCTACAGAGATACTTCGCAAATGGTTCTCAAAAAGTAGAACAAGTTTAGGAGTGCCTCAGAATTCATTTTTAAGAAAAATTGCATTATGGGAATGAGCAGGGTTGCCAGGCTACAGGTGAGGCCTGATGGCCCCCCAGAATTACAACAGATCTCCGGTCTACAGATATCAGTTCCTCTTGAGAAAATGGCTACTTTGGAAGATAGACTCTGTGGCATTATCCCCCATCGGGGTCCCCCTCCTCCCTAAACCCAGTCTTCCCCAGGCTTCACCCCCAAATCTCAAGGAATTCCCCAACCAAGAGTTTGGAAACCTAGGGATGAGCCTTTGAAGTCCTCCAGCTTCCAACCTGTGGCTAGGTCAGGGGGGGGTCCAAGTCGGGAAATTCACCTCCCCACTCTTGATGGAGTACAGGTAGTACCAGCTCCCGGCATCAGGAGCTTGGGCGTGATCCTTGACGCCTTCCTCTCGGAGGCGCAGGTTACAAATCTGGCCAGGACGGCATTTTTCTATCACCGCCAAGCCCGGCAATTGATCCCTAACCTGCCCCGCGCTGACCTGGCCGCAGCGATCTGTGCAATGGTCACCTCTGGATTAGACTACTGTAACTCGCTCTTTGCAGGGCTACCCTTGAACTTGCTCCGGAAACATCAAGTGGTCCAGAATGCAGTGGGGCAGGTCCTTACTGGGGCCCCACTAAGAGCACATACACAACCTGTGCTCTGCCAGCTGCACTGACTACAGGTTAAGGACTGAATCAGGTTCAAGGTTGTTACCTTCAAAGCCTTAAACAGCCTGGGACCATCGTATCTATGTGACCGCCTCTCTCTCTACACCCCTCAGAGTGCATTATGATCTTCTAGCAGTAATTTTTGGTAGTCCTTGGCCCCAGAACGGCCTGGCTGTCCTCGACCAGGGCCAGGGCCTTTTTGGCTCTGACCCCGACCTGGTGGAACTTCCCGTCTAATGAAACTCAAGCCCTGTGGGACTTTGTTCAGTTCTGCAGGGCTTGCGAGACCGGAATGGTCCACTGGGCATATGGCTGAGGACAGTGGTGGCTAAAAAAGATCACTTAGACTCTGCAAACTGGAGAGCCAGTTTGGTGTAGTGGCTAAGTGCGCGGACTCTAATCTGGGAGAACCGGGTTTGATTCCCCGCTCCTCCACTTGCATCTGGCTGGATGACCTTGGGCAAACCATAACACCTCCCCACTCTTGATGGAGTACAGGTAGTACCAGCTCCCGGCATCAGGAGCTTGGGCGTGATCCTTGACGCCTTCCTCTCGGAGGCGCAGGTTACAAATCTGGCCAGGACGGCATTTTTCTATCACCGCCGAGCCCGGCAATTGATCCCTTACCTGTCCCGCGCTGACCTGGCCGCAGCGATCTGTGCAATGGTCACCTCTGGATTAGACTACTGTAACTCGCTCTATGCAGGGCTACCCTTGAACTTGCTCCGGAAACATCAACTGGTCTGAATGCAGTGGGGCAGGTCTTTACTCGCCCCCTCCACCCTAAGAGCACATACACAACCTGTGCTCTACCAGCTGCACTGACTACAGATTAAGGACTGAATCAGGTTCAAGGTTTTTACCTTCAAAGCCTTAAACAGTCTGGGACCATCATATCTACGGGACTGCCTGTCTCTCTACACCCCTCAGAGTGCATCATGTTCTTCTAGTAGTAATTTATTGGTAGTCCTTGGCCCCAGAACGGCCTGGCTGTCCTCGACCAGGGCCAGGGCCTTTTTGGCTCTGACCCCGACCTGGTGGAACTTCCCGTCTAGTGAAACTCAAGCCCTGTGGGACTTTGTTCAGTTCCGCAGAGCTTGCGAGACCGGAATGGTCCACTGGGCATATGGTTGAAGACAGTGGTGGCTAAAAAGATCACTTAGACTCTGCAAACTGGAGAGCCACTTTGGTGTAGTGGTTAAGTGCGCGGACTCTAATCTGGGAGAACCGGGTTTGATTCCCCGCTCCTCCACTTGCATCTGGCTGGATGACCTTGGGCAAGCCATAGTTCTGATAAGAGCTCTCCCAGCCCCACCTACCTCCCAGGGTTGTCTGTTGTGGGGAGGGGAAGGGAAAGGAGTTTGTAAGCCACTCTGAGACTCCTCTTCTTCTTCGTCTTCTTCTCCATCGTTGTCTTCTAATTGTTGGGCCGTGAATCCCACTGGGCTGGCTCCTCCCTTAGTTATCCACCTCTGAAGGTTTGTCGGGGCACCATCTGATATGATTTGCTTTGTCTGATTTTAAGCTTCAACGCTAAGGTATGTTTCAAACTGCAGTTCTGATTTTGTTGTCTGCTAGATTCCTTGAAGCTGCCCTGAGCCCTGTTTTGCGGAGAAAGGAGTGGGATAAAAAACAAACAAACAAACAAACAAATATCCCCCCTCCCTCCCAACATCACTGAGGACTTTCCGTTCTGGTGTTTACAAGCCAGGATCTCAAACCGTAGCTGAATCTCAGTTTGGAATCCTGGTTTCCAGGTCTGAGAACAACACTGCAGTTTATTATCGGGGCTGATTTTGGATGTCTCGGCACACCATGCTTCCGTGGGAACCAGCCGGGAAGTCTACCAGCCACACGTCACAGGAGGATGGAGGGGGAAGAACATGAACAGGAGGGCTTCCAACGCTTGTTCGCATCATGACAAACCATTTGTCATGATGCCTGCATGCCCCCAATCTCTCTGTTCCTGTTCTTTTGAGACTGGACATCCTCCATCTCTCTCTCTCTCTCTCTCTCTTTTTGTGCCAAGACTTTTAAAATTGTTTCACTGAGCAGCCGTCCTCTTCATCTTCCCCCCTTGAGCGTCGTCGTGCCTGGTGATCCCTTTCTGACCTGCCAGACTTGCAGTACCAAAAAAAATCAGCATCCTTCCCTGAACAAACTAGGCTACAAACTAGGCTACAGACAGGCTTTTGAAAAATTACAGGTTTGTTAGAATCATAGAATGTTAGAGTTGGAAGGGACCTTGCAGGTCATCTAGTCCAACCCCCTATGCGTTCCTGCCCCAAAATAGCCCTGTTAGAAACACAGACGCTATAAAGACCATGACTTCTCTCAATATTTTTGAGTAGATATTGTGTTGCAGTGGTTCCTACCCCAAAGGGATAACTAGGTGACCACGGGTAGCCATCTTTTCAGAAGGTTATGGGTACATGGTGGTAAGGTAATACTTGAGAAATAGATGCTCCCCTAAATTCACCCATGAGTTGCATTTGTGTGTGTGTTTATGTGTGCTGGTCTAGAAATGGCCTACTATATAATGCTTGAACATGTCTACGCCATAATCTTGGTCACCTTGACTGAGCTTTCTATAACAAATTAGTGAGCAAGGTAATTAAATCTCTTTTTTGGGATGTCAGCGTCATCCCTGGAAAGAATCCCCCAGAACCCAAGAAACCAACCTTCCAGGTTATATACAGGTCCTGAGTCTATTGCCGCTAAGTGGTTTGTTTCTCATTATCGCATTTAGTGCTACAGCAACGGCTGCACCAGAGTCTTCATTAAAACTTGCTTAAGGCTATCATCTCCCCCCGGGTCAGTAATGAGTTTAGAGAAATGGATGTCGAAGCTAGAGTTCTTCTATCTACTGAAATGAATTATGTCTTGTTGGGTGCTCCCCAGGCCAACATTTCAGATTTGCTGCAAGGAACTTTCATTACAAATTCTATTTCTGCATGGAAAAGAGTGTATGCACCTGTTAGCACATGCAGAGGGTGCCTTTAAAAATAAAAAGCCCACTTCCCCCCCTTTTGTTAAGAAGATATGATGCATACTTAATACACTGTGCCCAACCCATTAGGTTTATGCACACAGAGATACAACAATGCATAGTGCATTTCTAAAAGATATCATTTGTCTTTCATGCACTGGTGAGGCATTCCGTTGTTGTTAGTATTGGGTTAAATTTTGTTGCTTAGCTACTAGGAAACGTAAACTTATTTTAGCTGAAAAAAATGTATGATTCTCCTTTTAACGGGAAAGTGCTGTTCAAACAAATTACAAAGGTTGATATAACCCCAAGGGTAACAAGAAATTTTACTCACAAAAGTAGAAGTACCATTTACATGACGTATCCATGTGCAGGGCAGATCTGATGAATTTAATATCTCTCTCGCCCCCTTTCATATTGTTCTAACAAAACCACCTCTAAGGTGGCCAAATTTTGCCCCTCGGCAAGATCAACAAGGAAGCAGTTGGTCAAGTCCTCTTATTCGTTGTCTCTGCTATTGAAATCAGCCTGCCAGGCTGCTGGGAAATTTTATTGTTTGCAAATGTGCTGATAACTATGGGTGTCAATCGTGACTGATCTATCATAGAAACAGGGGTCACTTTGTAGAAAAAGAGGTGCAGGAGCTCATTAGCATAACTCATTAGCATAACTTATTTGCATATGACACACCCCCTGACATCACCGGAAGTGTGTCAGAAGGCAACACCCACCGCTCAGGCTCCACTGGACTGTTTTGGATTGCTAGGTATCGGGGGGGGGGGACGTGCAGATCTGTCCTGGCAGAGGAGGGAGAGCTTGTACCTGAATAAAACTTGGTCTTAAAGGTGCCACTGGACTGTTTTGGACCAGGGGGCTGGGGGGGGCTCTGCAGTTTACCTGGCTGCTTCTTGCTCTGACTGAGGGCCGCTGGGAGCAGTGGGTGGGGCTTGTTGCATGTGCCCGCCCTCTGGGCTCTTTACTGCCAGAGCTCCGCTCCTGTGCGCTCCTGCAGGAAATGACCCCTGTATGAGTCATATATCGGTCACATCTATTCAGCAATATCTACAACAGCTTCAATAATATTGTGGTCTTATTTGTTTGCCTTGGATGGCCCAAGATGGCCAGATCTCACCAGATCTAAGAAGCTAAGCTGGGTTGGTCGTGCTCAGTACTTGGATGGGAGACCAACAAGGAAGTCCAGGGTCTCTTCACGGAGGAAAATAATGGCAAACCACCTCTATTTGTCTTTTGCCACGGAAACCCTATGGTGTTGCCATAAGTTGGCTGTGTCTTAACAGCACTTTAAACAAACATGCATTTGTTTATTATATTTAATATGTGGTGCAACCAGAAATTGCATTTGCCTTCTAAATAATATTTATGCCATTGGGTTTCTTTATGATCTCCCCCCCCTCTCATTTCCTCCCAATCTTTCAGACTTGGTCAGCTATTGGAGCAAAGTAATATAATAAAAGGAATCGATACGGTTTGGGCTTGTTTGTTGCCGAGACAAATATTTGTAAGAGGGCTGGTAGAAATGGCTCAGGGCAGCAGAGCTGAAGATCAGAAAGCACGGCATTCCATTCCATAGCCTCAATCAGTTGCAAAGCAGGTTGTACAGCCCAAATTCCCTAGCTGGCTGTAACCAATGCTCCCTCTAAGCTGTGGCGTCTTGTGAGCAAAAATTCTACTTTGTGAGCTACCGGCATTAAAGTTGTGAGCGAGCGATTTGGCCGCTGCATAAATTAGGTTGCTTTGGAGGCATCCTTCCTGAGCTCAGACAAAAATGAGTGAGCCATAGGCTAAAGAACTGTGAGCTAGCTCACAAGCGCTCAGCTTAGACGGAACACTGGCTGTAACCATTTGATATCAAGTGAGTGTGGTTCATAATGTCCTCAAATAGATGCATCAAAAATTTGGAACTCATTTGGCAGTCATTACCATTGTGACCCTTGTTCTGCAAATCATGCTGAGTTTGCAAACCTAAGCACAATGTATTTTTAAAAAGAAATCCAGATGCATTTAAACTCAATGAGAATGACTGACAAATCAAGTTATTGAAGTGCTTCGCACTGTGGTCTTCCAACTTTATCGGTTTCATTGGCAAGTCTCAAGGTGCTTGTTCTTCTAGCTTTCCCAATCTTGCTTGGGAGTTTGCATGTGGACATCACTCTCAGGGCTATTTTTGGGCAGGAACGCACAGGAACGGAGTTCCGGCTGGCTCCTGAGTTGGCCACACCCAGCAGGAACTCATTAGCATAATAGGCCACACCAAACAGCAGAAACTCATTAGGATTGGCTACATTAGGGGTGTGTGGCCTAACATGCAAAGGAGTTCCTGCTACAAAAAAGCCCTGGGTTTTGACAACAAACAAGGTAAACAGAATAACAAGCAAAAGGTGGGTGTGGCTGGATGACCACACTTCTGGTAACATGGGGGTGCGGCCTAATGGGCTCATGAGCTGGCCTGTCAGGGGTGTGGCCTAATATGCTAATGAGTTCCTGCTGTTGGGTGTGGCCTATTATGCTAATTATTTCCTGCTGGGCTTTTTCTGCAAAAAGAGCCCTGATCACACTCACGACAAATGACAAACGTTACGGCTTAAGGACAGACAAAAAGGTGTGTACATGGAGATGGTAACTCGACTGGCATGTAAAAGTATAACACACAGTCATGGAGGATGTATTGGATCTGTCAATAATCCGCAACTGCTCAATCAAACAGTTGAACTCCAGGTTCTTGGGTGCTCCATTAGCCCAGTTTGGCCCGAGCTCACCACAGCTCAGGAGCTCAGCAGGGTGGTACTTGGTTGGGAGACCATGCAGGGCGTCCAAAGTCACTACTCAGAGGAAGGCAATGGCAGCCCACCTCTGCTCATCTCACATTCTATGGAAGGAGTTGGCATGAGTCCGTTGTGACTTGAGGGCCCATTCTTCCTAGAAGTACCTTGTGGAACCAGCATGCAAGGCTAGAAGTCTTCCTTTAAGCAAGTGTGGTTTAGTAGTTAGCACTGGAATCCAGCTGGACACTGAGGTGGGGCTATGTCTGTTGATTGGCCTTTCCTGTTTGCATGTACCAAACCTACTATGGCCCCGATCCCACGGGCCAGATAACGTGTGGGGGGGAAGTGTGGCTGTTCGCCCCAGAGCAAAATAAAGCGCGGTAGCCCTTTCACACAGTCCCCCAAGTCTCCGCGCTTCAGCTGTTAGCTGGCAATCACACGGCGATGCTGCAGCGTGGCAATGAAGTGGTGCGGCGCGATCACACAAGCATTTCACGTTTGTGCACATGCACAGTTCCGCAGACCAGTACTGCTTTCAGTTTCTTGTTTGTGCGCATGCACTTTTGAAAAACATCCGGTTTGCGACGGGACGTGGACGGGCGCCGGATGCCACGGAATACTAGCGCTCCCGCGATCAGACGCCCGCCTGTGCCACGCGTTTTCCGGATACTAGTGCACTTTCCATGGTACTTTTTTACTCTGCATCTTCGGCGGGACGCCATGGGTTGGCCACGGGTGTGCTACGCTTCCCAGATGTTGTGGTGTGATCGCGCCCCGAAAATCCACCCGACATTCGTGCCTTTCGCATGACAAATTCTCCGTGTGACCGGGGCCTATGTGGCTTTACTAAATGCGCCTTTACTGGCCCAGATGATCCTGATTTACAGATCTCAGAATTGACCAGGGTTGGGCTTGCTTAGTTCTTAGTTGAGAGACCACCAACTGGAAGCCCTGGGTTGCTACGTGGAGGTAGGCAATGGCAAGCCACTTCTGCTCATTTCTTCTAGGGTTGCCAGGTCCGGTTTAGTCCCCAGCGGGGACTTTGGGGGGCATTCCCGGAGGGGGTAGGGCATCCCCAATGTGACATCATCACATCGGGGACACCCTGCCCCCAAGAACAATCACACACACACCCGGTCACCCCTCTCCCACCTCTGTGCAAGATTTAAAGGTCCCCCCAGCTGACTGGCAATCCATGTGCTTCCTGGATCAGCTGGATTGTCCTTTAAATCTCTCAGGAGAGAAGGTGGCTGCGAGTGGTTGGGCTTCGGGGTGGGGGTGGGGCTTCCCCTGCCGGCCAGCTAGCTGGTGGCAGGCTGTAGCCCCAAAAATCAGAGGAACCCCTGCCCGGACCAGGGGTCTGACAACCCTAAGTCCTTCCCTTGAAAACCGCAGGGGGTCTCCATAACTCAGCTGTAATTCGATGGCATTTTCCACCCCCAAGCTTCATGAAACAGCACCCTCCTTCTTGTATCAGACCCTGAATATATTCCAGACATCTCTAGACTTCATTCATTTCCTGCTAAAAAAAAACCTGCTGAAATGCCACAGGTGGATCCTGAGATAACGTCTCTGTATGCACAAGTCTTCACTGTCTATTACCAACCTACACTGGCCAGGAGAAATAAACAAAAGAGAAAACAAACCAACCAACAAACAAAAAAGTCCAGAGAGGTACTAGATATTTTTTGATGTCATAGTCAAATTATCAAGTGACCAAATGTGAATATTTGCTTTGGGATTGAGTGCATCTTATCGCTAGACGTCAACGAGTCAAAATAGTATTTTGCTGTGCATGTAGATGCAAAGTTGATGATGGTACCAAAGAAAATGACTGATACGGAAAGAGATCTTTGGGCTTTTCTTTAAGAAGGATCAAAATATAGTGGAAAGAAGTGCTTTAAAAAACATAGGAGGCTTAAGAAGTGCAAAATGGTCAGATGAAGATGAAACACCTCTTATAGATTGTGCAAACTTTAAAAAAGTATAATAGCAACATAAATGGAAATTATCCCTAGCTTGTGATGCATGAAATAATAGATTTCTACCTTTTCTATAGCTCGGTCCGGACCATTGCTTTATGGGGAAATGTATCTCCAATAAATGCATCTAATATGTACTGCTTTTGAGTCAGCGTTTTTCCAGGACTACCAGAGAAACTCCGATGCCCTATTAAGGTGAAACTCTTAAATGTGGTCGGACTGCTCTCTATTTAAAGGAAGTGTTTGATGTAAGGGCAGCAATATATGGACACAACCGATTTAACATGCAAGGAAATGCAAGGTAGATGAGCTTTTTGCTGCAGACTTGATTCATCCCCTAATGATTTGGGAGAGCTGCGAATGAGATTAAAAATTAGAATCTCCAGGCATAAAAGCTGATTTGATGGGTTTGGACAAGAAAAATGGAAAACAGAGCAAAACACAGTGAGGAAAGTTAAAATATGAAATTAGTACAATTGCATTTGAATTAATTGTCCCCTTCTATTTTGTTAGTGCCAAGAGAGGTTTAAATGGGATTGGATTTACACAATGCCTTTCATTAGGATAGATTCCAAATTCCAGTTGCTGTGCTTTGGGTATCCATTGATGAGGGGCAGTGACCTTCTATCTATACAAACAAGTTGTGTGTTTATAAGATTATGCATGGGATAGAACAGGTAGGCAAAAAGAAGCTTTTCTCCATACCCAAATTCGTGGGCACTCCATGAAATGGCTGAGCAGTCGGGTTAGAACAGATAAAATGAAGTCCTTCTTCACCCCAAGAATGATTAACACATGGAATTCACTGCCACAGGAGGAGGTGGTGGCTACAAGCATGGACAGCTTCAAGAGGGGATTAGATAAGCATATGGAGCAGAAGTCCAACAGTGGCTATTAGCCACAAGTGATGCTCTGTCTTCTTGGTGCTTGGGGGGGTGCAACAGTGGAGGGGGCTCCTAGTGTCCTGGCCCCACTGGTGGACCTCCTGATGGCACCTGGTGTTTTTGGCCACTGTGCGATACAGAGTGTTGGACTGGAGGGGCCATTGGACTGATTCCAACAGTGGCTTCTCTTATGTTCGTATGTTCTTGTGTGTGTGTTTGCGTGTTTAAGAAATAAATATAGTTCTATCGTGTGAGAAAATAACACAATTAATGAAAAGCTTGATTTCATTTCCGTTGCTGGTAAAAAAAATAATGATGCAGATTGGATTCCCCACTGTTACATCTTCATGACTCTGTGTGTGTGTGTGCGCTTTTGTGTGTGAAGTGTCATCAAAAAAGAAGTGTTGTCAAGTTCCTTCTGACCCTATGTATTAATGTCCTCCAAAAATCCTATAATAACATCCTTGCTCAGGTCCCACAAACTGAGGGCCGTGGCTTCCTTGACTGAAGCCATCCCTCTCGTGTTGGGCCTCCCACTTTCCCTAGCATGATTGTCTTCTGGGCTCTTTTTGTAGAAAAAGCCCAGCAGGAACTCATTAGCATAATAGGCCACACCCAACAGCAGGAACTCATTAG
>NW_015173140.1:760877-790873 GCF_001447785.1 Gekko japonicus
CCTGTCGAGGGGCTGGCTTGCCCGGGTGCCCCGCAGCTGCGGGGTGCCCAAGCAAGCCAAGGGAAGGCATGGGGAGTGGCTTACTATGCTAATGAGCTGTGCTGTCATGGTGTGGCCTAATATGCTAATGAGTTTCTGCTGTTGGTGTGGCCTATTATGCTAATGAGTTCCTGCTGGGCTTTTTCTACAAAAAAAGCCCTGATCCACGGTATCCATAAAATTCTCCTCCACCACCACCTTTTGAATGAATCGATTTTTCTCCCCGTCAGCTTTCTTCATTGTCCAGAAGAAACTCATACAGGCAGGAAATGATGTAGCTGTAATCTATGTAGTGCAAAGACAAATCCTGTTTGTTTTCTTGTTTCCTTTACTTGGGGTGGGGGGAGTGCTGCTTATCTTCAAACATATTGGCTTGGGTAAGGAGACTGTTTCTAGGAAAGGGCTTGAATGCTATCATCTGCACTGTAAATTCAGATTTTTAAAAAGATGTCACCCACATTTTTGATGTTACTTTCTGCCATGATGCATTGGCTAAGCTGTTTCATTACAGCAACACAACTCTGCATTTCTGAAGGCAGGAAGAACAACCTTACATTAGCTTTAGGATTCTTGGTAAAACTTTTTTTTTTTTGCATTTTCTACACAGTACAATTATGGGATGGTGGAAGGAAATACCCTAACACTAATACTATGGGTGATGCGTATAGGAAATCTAATACATACATCTACTGGATAAGGGAAGGAGTACAACAGTTCTAATCTATTCTATCTACTGGATTTGGGGAATGGGTAAATAATACATGTCACGATCTGAGAAGTTATAGAAATATTGTTTTTAACCTAATATAACACGTTACGTTAAGATTTGATTCAATTATTAATACATATTTAGTAAAGGTAAAGGTTCCCTTGCTCGAAAGCCAGTCGAATCTGACTCTAGGGTTGCGGTGCTCATCTCCGTTTCAAAAGCCGAAGAGCCAGCGCTGTCCGAAGACGTTTCCGTGGTCATGTGGCCGGCATGACTAAACATCAAGGCGCACGGAACGCTGTTACCTTCCCACCAAAGTGGTACCTATTTATCTACTTGCAATTTCTTGCTTTCGAACTGCTAGGTTGGCAGGAGCTGGAACTAGAGACGGGAGCTCACTCCGTCATGCGGCAACCCGGGTCTCGAACTGCTGAACTACCGACCTTCCACAGCCTGCAGTTCAGCGTCTTAACCACTTGAGCCACCGCAGCTTTAGTAGCTTAACGCAATTTCTGCCTTTAATACTATTGCCTTATTTCTAGAGTCTTTTCTTCCTGCATTTCTTCGTTTTATGGAGTTTTGAACTCTCTCTCTCTCTGTCATGCTACCTCGGATTGGCCTGACACGTTTCAACCAAGGCCAAGCTTTAAATGTTTGTGAGCCTTGAAGTGGAACATGGATTTTGGTCCTAATACTAAAAGTGAGCTTCATCACAAGTTTGGGAGCTAGTTGCAGACGTTCAGGGCAAGCAAAGGGGAGGGACCGTGGCTCAGTGGCTGTGGCTCAGTGGAAGAGCCTCCGCTTTTTGTGCTGAAGGTTTCAGGCTCACACACACACACACACCCGCATCTCCAATTAAAAAGGACCAGGCAGTAGGTGATGTGAAAGACCTCTGCCTGAGACCCTGGAGAGCTGCTGCCAGTCTGAGTAGACAGTACCGACATCAATGGACAAAGGGTCTGATTCAGTATAAGGCAGCTTGATGTGTTCCATATACTCAGCTTTTTCTTCCAAGATATGGAGTGATACTAGACTCAAACATCATACCCTAATAACTCTATGGCTCGTCATTTCTGTTTGCTTAAAGCAGCTGCGTGTGAGCCTACTCACTGATTGGCTGAACCGTGAGCTTCTGTGATGTCACAGAAGGTTCACTTTCTAAGTGTCAAAAGGGTGGGGTGGGGTGTTGGTCCCAACATGCTTGGGGCCAGTAGCAGTGTTATGAAGGGGGAAAGCTGGAGGGAAATCTCTTGTGTGGTTGTATATTTTTCGAGAGGTCTCACTTAAACAGTTACTTGTGTTAGGTAAACAGAAAGCAATAGTTTCAGGGGGGTGACTATGTTAGTCTGCAGTGGAACAGCTAGATTTGAGTCTGGTGGGTAGCACCTTCAAGACCAGCATAGAGTTGCCAGGTCCAGGTTGGAAAATACCTGGAGATTCAGGGGATGGATCCTTAGGAGGGTGGGGTTTGGGGAGGGGAGGGACTGCCACAGGAGGTGGTGGCAGCTACAAGCATGGACGGCTTCAAAAGGGAATTAGATAAGCATATGGAGCAGAGGTCCATCAGTGGCTATTAGCCACAAGATATAGATAGGGGCTCTGGGGCAAGCGATGCTCTGTCTTCTTGGTGCTTGGGGGGGCAACAGTGGGAGGGCTTCTAGTGTCCTGGCCCCACTGGTGGACCTCCTGATGGCACTGGTATTTCTGGCCACTGTGTGACACAGAGTGTTGGACTGGATGGGCCTTAGGCCTGATCCAACATTGGCTTCTCTTATGTTCTTATGTAATGTGCTCTAGTGCCACAGAGTCCACCTTCCAAAGGGGCCATTTTCTCCAGGTGAACTGATATCCGTTGCATGGAGGACAGTTGTAATTCCAGGAGATCTCCAGCCACCACCTGGAGGTTAACAAACACCCCCCAAAAAAACCACCCCCGAAATACAGCAAATGCAGTTATACTAGCTACTTGGAACATACCTGTAGACTTCGTGTCATTTTGAATCTTGCCAGAGCTGAGTTGAGCTCCATCACTAAAGAAAAGCAGTCTGATGAAGCCCTACGAAATGGCAAAGCAACCTAGGAGTGCCGTCGCCGCTCCTTTGGTTCGCACTACGGCTAGACCGATTTTCCGCAGCCGCTGCTCTGCGTTCGCTCCTCTCTTTGCCCCGATGGTACGTGTCGATTTCCCACTCAAAGCCGGGCGGCCGCATTTTGACCCGCGGCTTCGCCCAATTTCCCCCGCGGTTTCGCGATCCTGTTTTTTGAGGATTACGAAAGCGCAGGCAAAATCGGGCAAAACTGCGGGTCAAAATGCGGCCGCCCAGCTTCGAGTGGGAAATTGACACGTACCATCGGGGCAAAGAGAGGCGCGAGCGCAGAGCAGCGGTTGTGGGAAATCGGTCCTAGTCCTGAGTTCATGCCGTCTACTTCATGCTTCATTCAATCCTAAAAGAAATCAACCCTGACTGTTCCCTGGAAGGCGAGATAATGAAACTGAAGCTCAAATACTTTGGCCACCAAATGAGAAGGGAGCACTCCCTGGAGAAGACCCTAATGCTGGGAAAGATTGAAGGTCAAAGAAGACGGGGACGGCAAAGGATGAGATGGTTAGACAGTGTCATAGATGCAATGAACATGAAATTGAGCAAACGTCAGAGGACGGCGGAAGACCAGAAAGCCTGGCGTGATCTGGTCCATGGGGTCACGAAGAGTCGGACTCAGCTGTGCGACTGAACAACAACAACTTCATGCTTTCTTCTGGAAACTCTTCTCTGCACGATAAGAACATAAAAACATAAGAGAAGCCAATGTTGGATCAGGCCAATGGCCCACCTAGTCCAACACTCCGTGTCACACAGTGGCCAAAAACACCAGGTGCCATCAGGAGGTCCAGCAGTGGGGCCAGTGACCAATCTGAAGGGAGACTTGTACAATTTTCAAGGACCATTAGGTCACTATTCAACTGGTGCAGTTGTCATTTATACATGGGGGCAAAACTATTTGTTATATGCATTAATTTTTGTTTGTAAGTAGAACTGTATAAGAAGGCAGTAGTCTCTAGTGTGATGTGTACAGTACGACAGATTATTCTGTTTGTTTGTATAACCACCTGGAAGTTGGCAACCCAAGACCAATGAGATTTTGGGGGTATGACTTTTCATGAGTCAAAGTTCCCTTTGTCAGATATCTCTGCAGTCCCCAAAATCAAGACTCTTTTTGTAGCAGGAACTCCTCTGCATATTAGGCGACACACCCCCAATGTCGCCAATCCTCCAAGAGCTTACAGAGCTCTTCTTATGGGGGGGGGGCTACTGTAAGCTCGTGGAGGATTGGCTACATGTGGGGCGTGTCACCGCCTAATATGCAAAGGAGTTCCTGCTACAAAAAGCGCCCTGCAAAATCTTGTGGGTCCCTAAGGTTCGACTGCACTCCAATCCAGAAGATAATTAAAAAATATTTTGAAAAATAATTGTCATTTTTTTAAAAGTAAAAATATTGCTCTGTGCTTGCGGCACATTTTACTCTTCTGGGTCACGGGAGATTGATAGCAGTGGCTTCATATCATCTGCAGGTCCCAGCCTGTTTCTTGAGTCAGGATCTCACCCCGATACAAACACACAGACGTTTTCTTTTTTTTCTTTTTTTATGATAAAAATTATATCATGCAAGTTAACGAAGAAAAGGCATAACCTCTCCTTTGCCACTGTTTTCTTTCCTCAGAAGCACAATAAAATAACCTTTGAAAGGCACCTGATATCCCGTCCTCGGAGCGGTATTGTTCATGCCATTTGACAAACCCCAAGACCATAGAAAATGACAAATGGCTCCTCGTGGCAGTTTCCCGTTCTTTTGCATGTCGTCGCAATTTGTTTCTGGTGTCAAAAGTATATATTTCGGAGAACGGGATGACATTCGGTGAAGAGGACTTTGCTCTGAGCCGTTGTTTGTCACGTTCTCCCGCACAGGGCCTCATCTTTCACCAGGGACGCCACCTCAGTCCGTCATCCTGTCATTCATATTTTTAGCCAAAGACTTGAAGATACCAATCTCAAATTTCTTCTTCTTAACTAAATCATGACAGGAGCAGTGCTTAAACTTCTCTGGATTTATTAGGTTACCCTGAAAGAGCATTTTCATCCTCCGTTGTTTTTTTCCTGTCCTTAAGGTGTTTTTAAAAAAAAACAAAAAAACTTTCATTTAAAGACACTGTGCTCTGTTTCTTTTCAGACAGAGGGAGAGCCAGTGTGGTGTAGTGGTCAGGAGTGCAGACTCTAATCTGGGAGAACCGGGTTCGATTCCCCCACTCCTCTACAGGAAGCCTGCTGGGTGACCTTGGGCCAGTCACAGTTCTCTCAGAACTCCTTCTGCCCCAACTACCTTGCAGGAGCAGAGGAAGGGAAGGCACTTGTAAGCCACTTTGAGACTCCTTAAGGTAGAGAAAAGCAGGGTATAAAATCATCTTCTGAGAGAGAGAGAGAGCTCTTTCTGTGCTAATAAAAAAGTTGTGATTAGAGAGCCAGTTTGGTGTAGTGGTTAAGTACGCGGACTCTAATCTGGGAGAACCGGGTTTGATTCCCCACTCCTCCACTTGCACCTGGCTGGATGACCTTGGGCAAGCTGTAGTACTGCCAAGAGCTGTTCTTGAAAAAGAGCCGTTTCTGTCAAGAGCTCTCTCAGCCCCACCTACCTCACAGGGTGTCTGTTGTGGGGAGGGAAAGGGAAAGGAGTTTGTAAGAGGGAAGAGGGAGAGAGAATCAGAGAGAGAGAGAGAGAGCGAGCTCTTTCTGTGCTAATAAAAAAGTTGTGATTAGAGAGCCAGTTTGGTGTAGTGGTTAAGTACGCGGACTCTAATCTGGGAGAACCGGGTTTGATTCCCCACTCCTCCACTTGCACCTGGCTGGATGACCTTGGGCAAGCTGTAGTACTGCCAAGAGCTGTTCTTGAAAAAGAGCCGTTTCTGTCAAGAGCTCTCTCAGCCCCACCTACCTCACAGGGTGTCTGTTGTGGGGAGGGAAAGGGAAAGGAGTTTGTAAACCGCTCTGAGACTTCGAGTGAAGGGCGGGGTATAAATCCAATTTCTTCTATCATTACACCACCTTGAAATCCAGTTAGTCATGATATTAGCATCATTTGATCAGCCTGAGAGCAGTCAGATGTGATGTGTGTCTCCCCCCCCCCCCCCCCAGTTCTTTTCTGTTTTAGGGTATTGTTGTTGTGTTTTGATATTTCTTGTTTGTTAAAATTCAGTTTTTGTCCACTTCCAGTGCACTCTAAAGCAAGTCTACTCAGGATCTTACTGAAGTCTGCTCAACGGGGCTGACTCCCAGGAAAGTTTTGTTAGGCTTTTGTTAGACACATTGTTTGTGTCCCTTCTGAGGGCGGGAAGTAAGGTAAGATTTAATAAATGCATTTTGGAGCCCCAGAATTCGGGAAGAGACTCAGATAAGAACTTTAGGAGTATCCTTTCCCCCATCCACCCACAGTTACCTCTTTGCATGGGGCAGATAGAATCCATCATATTTACATTATATATTTAAGTATGTAGTATATGAGGGGTGTGTGGTGGCTTAGAGATTAAGACACTGAGCTGCAAACCGGAAGGTCAGTAATTTGGCAGTTCAAGACCCTAGTGCCGTGTGACGGAGTGAGCTCCCGTCTCTGGCCCCAGCTCCTGCCAGCCTATCAGTTTGAAAGCAAGACATTGCAAGTAGATAAATAGGTACTGCTTCGGTGGAAAGGTAACAGCATCCCGTGCACCTCAGTGTTTAGTTATGCTAGCCACATGACCATGGGAACGTCTTCGGACAGTGCTGGCTCTTCGGTTTGGAAACAGAGATGAGCATCACCCCCTAGAGTCGGATTTGACTGGCTTTCGAGCAAGGGCAACCTTTACCTTTTATGCAGTGTATATTCAGTGGCCATAATTCAGCAGCTGAGTATGTGTTTTGGGTGGAAGACCAGTTAAATTATATCCAGTTGAGAAGCGAGGGGAGACCTTTGCCTCAAACTCTGAAGGACCAGTGTCCCTTGGAGTAGACCAATGGACCAATTCTGGGTAAAGTGACTTCAGTTGCCTTCCCTTAAAGACCATGTGCAATGAGGGTCCGTGTATGTGCACAGTGGCTCTCCTCCTAGCCCTACGTTTGACTGTTTTTATAACCTACTAAAGTGCCCTTTAAGTTGACTTGAAAGATTATACTCTCCACATTGTGCTCATGCATCAGAGAATCTGCTCCTGTTTGCTAGAACAGGTGGAGTCGGCCTCTCATATAATACTCCATTGTCCTATGCATGATGAAGAGAGACAGCAGTTGCTTATACCCCTTCTCTCACGTTTTAAACCCTTGGCTTATTATCTCACATATGACGAAGAATGTTTGATGAAGTTTTTAACTGGCCGATACTTTTAATTCTGTCACACACAATGTTGCAAAATATTGTTACCCCCCCCCCCCTCTTATGAATGGGCCAGGAGTCTTCTCTTTTCATTCCAGCAGCAGGGATCATCTGTCACTGGGTTTTGTTTTGTTTGTTTGTTTGTTTTTAAGGTAGCGCTCTTTTATTTCTTTGGAGTGAGCATCCCATGTAACTCCTCGAAAGACCTGCTATTTATGTTGGTCACTTAGGCAGATGAAAGAAGGTTATTTATCAGGATTTTTTTCCCTTTCCCTTTTCTCTCTCTCTGTTGGTACCTATATGTGCTTAACTCTGAATGGTGATCTGATAACCCGATATTTCAAAGTCTTATTTTGAATAAGTCAATATCCGTTTATTTAAAATCCGTATTTTAATGGGACTCTAAATAACTTCAGAGCTAGCTGTAGTGGCTTAACAAGTCAGTTTCCAAAATAGAACAATTACAGATAGATGCTGAAGGCTTTCACAGCCGGTGTTCATTAGCTGCTGTAGATTTTCCGGGTTGTGTGGCCGTGGCCTTGGCATTGTAGGACCTGACGTTTCGCCAGTAGCTGTGACTGACATCCTCAGAGGCAGGGCTTTTTTTGTAGAAAAAGCCCAGCAGGAATATTAGGCCACACCCCTGACAGCACATCTCATTCGCATATTAGGCCACACCCCTATGTTACCAGAAGTGTGGTCATCCAGCCACACCCACCTTTTGCTTGTTATTCTGTTCACCTTGTTTGTTGTCAAAACCCAGGGCTTTTTTTGGAGCAGGAACTCCTTTGCATGTTAGGCCACACACCCCTAATGTGTTGGGTGTGGCCTATTATGCTAATGAGTTCCTGCTGGGTGTGGCCAACTTGGGAGCCAGCCGGAACTCCGTTCCTGTGCGTTCCTGCCCAAAAATAGCCCTGCTCAGAGGTATAACACAGACAGACAGAGTACTCTCTGTGTCAAGGTGAGAAGAAAAATGGAAGGCAGGTAATTTATATCTACTCAGGAAGGTGGGGTAGGGCTGAGTCATTATCTTGTAGGAGTTCCCCAGGCTATGAACATGCTAAAGGAGGAGTTTTCCTGAGGAGGATCTTTTGTATATGGATGGTTTTCTGAGGAGGTTTCTTTTGTATGTGGGTTGTATCTGTACCCCTCAGAGGTCCATCAGTGGCTCTTAGCCACAAGGCATAGATGGAACAATCTGTCTGGGACAGTGATGTTCTGCATTCTTGGTGCTTGGGGGGGGGGCAACAGTGGGAGGGATTCTGGAATTCTAGCCCCGCTGGTGGATCTGCTGATGCCACCTGGGGTTTTGCCAGTGTGTGACCCAGAGTGTTGGACTGGATGGGCCATTGGTCTTATCCGGCATGGCTTCTCTTATGTTCTTATTCTCCTCTCTTCCATTTTAACCATGCAACATGTCTGGAAGGTAGGTTAGTCTGTGAGAGTTTGCGGGCTGGCCCAAAGTCACCCAGCAAGCCTCCATGGCAGAGAAGGACTTGTGTGTATGGCCACTGCACACCCCTGGCATCTGGTCTGAACTGGGCACTCAGCATATGTAGGGTCCACTCATTGCACTAAACACAGTAGCTGAGGGTCAAGTGAAAAGAAGAAGAAGAAGAGATTGGATTTATACCCCGCCCTTCACTACCCAAGGGTGTCTCAGAGTGGCTCACAAACTCCTTTCCCTTCCCCTCCCCACAACAGACACCCTGTGAGGGAAGTGGGGCTGAGAGAGCTCTGACAGAAACTGCCGTTTTTCAAGGACAGCTCTTGTCAGAACTATGGCTCGCCCCAGGTCATCCAGCAGGTGCAAGTGGAGGGGTGGGGAATCAAACCCGGTTCTCCCAGATTAGAGTCTGCACACTTAACCACGACACCAACATGGAATGCTTGCACCACCAACCAGGGAAGTTCATCTCGACAACCGACATGTAATTAAACATATCCTAAGCCACCCAGTATCAGGGTGGGGACAGCTGTCGCTGCATCTGCCCCCAAACGTGTCACTGGGGTCTATTTTTACTCAGTTTGATTCCACTCATCGTGGTTCCAAAACATTTGCATTATAGGTCTTTCTGATAATGGTGGAAAGAAATGCAGTGACTACTATTTTTCCCCCTTCTCCTTTTGAGAAAGGCGCCTTTTTTTTTTTGCTTCAGGTTTTCCTCCATGGGAAGACAAAATGTTAAGGGGACATCTAAAAGAACCTCTGATATTGTCAGTAGTCTCCTTTTTTTAATCCTTACTGACTGAGATGCTTTAACTTAAGATGCCAGGGACTGAATGTGGGACCTTCTACATGCGAGGCAGAGATGCTTTACCTCTGAGCTAGGCACCCTCCCCCCCCCACTGCTTTACGCCTGAGCTAGGCACACACTCTCCCACACTGATCCCGCACAAAAAGGACTCAAAGCAAGAGCCCGCCTGCAGATCCCAAAGGAAGGCCGGTTCATTCACAGAGAGGAACTTTCCGCACTCACCTTTTAAACAAGTTTGGTGTAGTGGTTAAATGCACGGACTCTAATCTGGGAAAACCGCGTTTGATTCCCCACTCCTCCACTTGCACCTGGCTGGATGACCTTGGGCAAGCTATAGTTCTGGCACAGCTGTCCTTGAAAAAGCAGTTTCTGTCAAGAGCTCTCTCAGCCCCACCTCCCTCACAGGGTGTCTATTGTGGGGAGGGGACTACTCTACAGAAATACACGAGTTTTGTGTAGTGGTTAAGTGCGCAGACTCTAATCTGGAAGAACCAGGTTTGATTCCCCACTCCTCCACTTGCACCTGGCTGGATGACCTTGGGCAAGCCCTAGTTCTGATAAGAGCTGTTCTTGAAAAAGAGCAGTTTCTGTCAGGAGCTCCCTCAGCCCCACCTACCTCACAGGGTGTCTGTTGTGGGGAGGGGAAGGGGAAGGAGTTTGTGAGCCGCTCTGAGGCACCTTTGGTTGGTGAAGGGCGGGGTATAAATCCAATCTCTTCTTCTTGCATATGGATTGGCTGTTGAAATTCTAATCTTATCTGCAGTGCTCATGTAAGATGCAGAGCATTTTTCTCTTTAAAAAACAACACCTAAAAGACCACAACTGAAAGCCTCAGTGAGGACTGCCAATAAATAAAAACCAAATCAATCGAATACAGTCCTAAATAAAACTGCCTTCAGCCCTAAACAAAAGCTGTCTTCAGCGGCTTGCTGAAGGAGGCCAGGTGCTCCTCCCTGGGCAGGGAAAGTGAGGAGGCCTCCTCTCTGTGCCCTAACTTAGAAGGTTCTGTTTTCAAGTCTGGGCTCAAGTCATGCTAACCCATGGAGTGACCCTGGGCCAGTCACTGTTTCCCAGCCTCACCTTCCTTGTGTTTTAAGAGGCAGGAGGGCCTGTGGGTCAGCGGCAGAGCATCTGCTTGGCATGCAGAAGGTCCCAGGTTCAATCCCCGGCATCTCCCATTGAAAAAAAATCAGGTAGGAGGTGATGCGAAAGACCTCAGCCTGAGACCCTGGAAAGACACAGGCAGGGGCTGTGGCTCAGTGGTAGAGCCTCTGCCTGACATGCAGAGGGTCCCAGGTTCAATCCCCTGCATCTCCAGTTAAAGGTTCAGGTAGGAGGTATTGTGAAAGAGCTAAGTCTGAGACCCTGGAGAGTGTCAGCTAGCTGCCATAGAAGATGGGGAAGCAGTAGGTCCCCCCCCCCCACTCTCGCCGGGCATCTTACATTCCAGGTTCCTATGTAGTATTGTTCTTTGCAGCATTGGACTTTCCTTTCACCATCAGACACATCCACAACTGAGGGTCCTTTCGGCTTTGGCCCAGCCGCTTCACTCTTTCTGGGGTTACTTGTACTTGTCCTCTGCTCTTCCTCAGTAGCATATTGGACACCTTCCGACCTGAGGGGCTCATCTTCCGGCGTCATATCTTTTAGCCTTTTGATACTGTCCATGGGGTTTTCTTAAATTGCCTTGACTCAAACACTGAAAACTCTGTAGTGGCAGGGAAATGCAAAAAGGACCATTGGGAACGTACTCAGAAGCAGGGTCTCATGGTGAATAAGAACTGGTGGACTAAGGCCATCCTCTTCAAGAGGCGAGCATCTGCATTTTGGCTCCGTTTGAGCTTCTGCAACCCTGACCTGGACGGCCCAGGCTAGCCTGAGCTTGGAATCTAAGCAGGGTCGGCCCTGGTTTCGATGGAAGACCACCAAGGACTCCCAGGCAGGTAACGACAAACCACCTCTGTTCACCTCTTGCCTTGAAGACCCCACTGGTTCGGATGGAAGACCACCAAGGATGCCCAGGCAGGTGACAACAAACCGCCTCTGTTCACCTCTTGCCTTGAAGACCCCACTGGTTCGGATGGAAGACCACCAAGGATGCCCAGGCAGGTGACAACAAACCGCCTCTGTTCACCTCTTGCCTTGAAGACCCCACTGGTTCGGATGGAAGACCACCAAGGATGCCCAGGCAGGTGACAACAAACCGCCTCTGTTCACCTCTTGCCTTGAAGACCCCACTGGTTCGGATGGAAGACCACCAAGGATGCCCAGGCAGGTGACAACAAACCGCCTCTGTTCACCTCTTGCCTTGAAGACCCCACTGGTTCGGATGGAAGACCACCAAGGATGCCCAGGCAGGTGACAACAAACCGCCTCTGTTCACCTCTTGCCTTGAAGACCCCACTGGTTCGGATGGAAGACCACCAAGGATGCCCAGGCAGGTGACAACAAACCGCCTCTGTTCACCTCTTGCCTTGAAGACCCCACAGGGTTGCCATAAGCCAGTCTGCGAGTTGAGGCACTTCCCACTCTTTCTGCCACAGCAGCCTTGAATTCATACAGATGGATACTTCACTGTCCCACATGATGGAAAGAGAATTAATTGTGGGTGGGTCCCTGGCGAAGGGATGGAGCCCATTCTGATCATCGGTACAAATCAGCTATTAAGTCCTGCTGCCGAGCAGAGGACAACAAGATCCCAAGAGAAGCCTTCGAATCAGTCACTCCATAATTGTATTGTCACGCGGACGTATCTATCGTGGCACGTCCCTGCCAAACTTTGTTACTGTAATTGCAAATCAAGGTAGAACCTAGGACCCTTTCTATTCTCAGGACAGAGAAGGGGTGGCACACGGCAATCAGCCCCTGGCCTACTAAGTTATTCTTGGAATAACAGTAATAATATGATGTCCCTCCAGTCCGGTCTGTCGAAAACCTAACAGGGGAAAAAAAATGTCATTCTGATAATCACCCTCAACGAGCCGCAGACAAAAGAAACAGAAAAGTCAATCCCGATAAGCAAAACCAGTGATGGGAACATTACCCATAAAACGGCCTCAGGTCGAGCGGGCGCAGGGGAAGAATGGAGGATGCAGATTAGTTGTGGCAAGGGCAAGATTTGCTGAGCTCGTAAAGCGGAATCCTGTGTCTGCGTTCCAGTGCCCCGGACAGCCCACGGTACAGTCACCGCTGGGCTCAGAAGGGGACATGACGTGCAGCTTTGAAAGGGAACTACACAAATTCAGGGGGAGAAAGGGCAGATGGCCGTGCATTCTGTGCTTCGGGGTGGGGGGGGAGGGAGATCATTTTGAGTTAAATAGCAGGGTTGAAAAGTATTTTAGTGTCATAAACACAAAGTGGGGGGCAGCCGTATTAGCATCATAGTAAAAGACCCCGGGATATTGACCCACTTTGAGTGTTGCTACTATCAATCTTTCTATGCCTGTTTTATCTCTCTCTGTGTTATGTGCCGTCAAGTCCTTTGACCTTTGGCGACCCTATGAATTGAGGACCTCCAAAATGTCCTATAATTAACAGCCTTGTTCGTGTCTTGCAATCTGAAGACTGGAGCTTCCTTCCTGAGAGCCAGTTTGGTGTTATGGTTAAGAATGGCGGACTCTAATCAGGGAGAGTCGGGTTTGATTCTCCACTCCTCCATATGCAGCTGCTGGTGTGACCTTGGGTCAGTCACAAGTTCTCTCAGAGCTGTTCTCTCAAGGGCAATTCTCTCAGCGCTCTCTCAGCCCCACCTACCTCACAGGGTGTCTGTGGTCATCCACTCTGTAATATGGAGTTTAACTCCATAACCTGATCCAGCCCACAGTGAAAACAGTGTCAGAAAGGTTGATGCAGTGAGGAGCTACTTGGGTACCAGAGCTGCCTGGGATTCCTCTTCCTCTCCCTTCTGTTGAGTCAATACATCCCATGTTTGATCTTCTTTTTCAACTGCCTGGGACTTTGCATTTGAAACTTTCAATCTGCCTATGCTCGAAAGGGGAGTCGCGGTGGCTCAAGTGGTTAAGACGCTGAACTGCAGGCTGTGGAAGGTCAGTAGTTCAGCAGTTTGAGACCCGAGTGTGCCACATGACGGAGTGAGCTCCCATCTCTAGTTCCAGCTCCTGCCAACCTACCAGTTTGAAAGCAAGAAATTGCAAGTAGATAAATAGGGACCACTTTGGTGGGAAGGTAACAGTGTTCCGTGCGCCTTGGTGTTTAGTCATGCCGGCCACATGACCACAGAAACGTCTTCGGACAGCGCTGGCTCTTCGGCTTTGAAACGGAGATGAGCACTGCAACCCTAGAGTCGGACTCGACTGGCTTTCGAGCAAGGGAACCTTTACCTTTCTGCTCGAAAGGAGGGCTATGGGGAAAGGAAGAGTTTCATTTACACTGTGCTTGGCTTGTTTTATTCTGTGCCAAATGATTGCTAAGGAAATGCCCAAAATTCCCCTCCAAAGTAAATATATGAGCTTTAATTAGTGCACAGATGAAAAAGGAAAAAGGGGGGGGGATTGCAGTTTGTGTCACTTGCTCTTCCACCTTCCCCTTGGGTAATGCTTTTAATTAAGATTTTTGATGGAAAATGTCATAAGTCAGTTGGTTTCTCCTGCTGCAAACTGTCCCAAAAGGACCCTCCGCACTGGCTTTGCACTAATGCCCTGTAATTGTGTTTCACTTCCCCTAATTAAACTGACAAGCAACTTGAATTGATATCACTTAGAACATTGATTTGAGGAGGTGGCAGAGATAGTCGCATTCCTCGCCTCTGGTGTGTGGTATCCAGGACTCCTTAGGGTATCACAATGGTGCCTGAAATGGCACAGATTTGAGAGTGAATCTTCTCTCTCTCTCCCCCCCCCAGCTGAAACCCTTTGAATTTATCTTCTCCTGCTTCTCCTCCCCCTCACACTGTTTCTCATGCATTTAAAGTTGCCACCTCCAGTTTGGGAAATTCCTGGAGGTTTGAGGGGGAGAGCCTGCGGAGGGTGGGTTTTGGGGAGGGGAAGTATCTCAGCAGATTATAACACCATACATTCCGCCCTCCAAAGTATCCATCCCCCCCCGGGAAACAGATCTCTGCCTTTTGGAGATCAGTTCTAGGAGGAGGAGAAGTGTTAGTTTTATACCCCGCCCTTCACTACCCGAAGATCGGCTTACAATCACCTTCCTTTCCTCTCTCCACAACAGACACCCTGTGAGGTAGGTGGGGCTGAGAGAGCCGCTCTTGAGGGAACAGCTCTGAGAGAACTGTGATTGACCCAAGGTCACCCAGCTGGCTGCAAGTGGAGGAGTGGGGAATCAAACCCAGCTCTCCAGATTAGAGTCTGCTGTTCTTAACCACTACACCACAAGAGATCTCTAGGCTCTGCCTAGATCTTGGCAACCCTATGTATCTTTCTGGTTTCTTCCATCTGGGTAGCAGGGTTCTAAAGAGAAATTCTTAGACACAGAGAACAGCGCTCAGTTTGCAGAGCTTAATTATTTACACTACAGATGATCTCGCCATCTTAGCCAGCCACTCATTAATTCAAAGGGACAGCTGGAAGTTACACAATGAGTGTAATCAGGGCTATTTTTGGGCAGGAACGCACAGGAACGGAGTTCCAGCTGGCTCCCAAGCTGGCCACGCCCAGCAGGAACTCGTTAGCATAATAGGCCACACCCAACAGCTCATTAGGATTGGCTACATTAGGGTGTGTGGCCTAACATGCAAAGGAGTTCCTGCTACAAAAAAGCCCTGGGTTTTGACAACAAACAAGGTAAACAGAATAACAAGCAAAAGGTGGGTGTGGCTGGATAACCACACTTCTGGTAACATGGGGGTGCGGCCTAATGTGCTAATGAGCTGTGCTGTCAGGGGCGTGGCCCAATATGCTAATGAGTTCCTGCTGTTGGGTGTGGCCTATTATGCTAATGAGTTCCTGCTGGGCTTTTTCTACAAAAAGAGCCCTGCGTGTAATTAACCCCAGTGCTCAACGTTGTGCAGATTTGTCGCAAGTAATATGCTGGGGGGGGGGGCAGTCACACTCTCTCTGCCTAACCTACCTCAAAGGGTTGTTGCAAGGACAAAATGGAGGAGGGAATGAGGAGGGGACCCGCTTCGGGGAGAAATGCAGGGTATAAATGAAGTACATATATAAGTAAATAAATGTTACTTGATCATTCCTATTGATTTTTTTTAAAGCCCAATAGCTCTTTCACCCATTTTTGAACATTGCTGTGTTTTCTAAAGTCCCCAGCTTGAAACTGAAGGCCAGGAACACCTTACCTTTCTGCATGCATCTCTGGCCACCAGGAGGTAGAGCGCTGAAGTGGCAATGAAATGAGTCCCTCTTGTAATCTACAGCTGGCAATCGATTGGGTCTTTAAATTAAGAGTGTGTTGTGGGTGTTGCAGGGGATGGTAATTAGGAAATTAGCTCCTCAGATGAAATGCTCGTCGCTGTCTACGTAAAGACATCTGCAGGCTTTCCTTTGAAAAGGCCAGTCGCTTAATGTTTGCCGCTATCAAACTTTTAAATGGGCAATTTGCTAATTAGGAAATATATGTGTTTTACATGATCCAAAAAACAGTTGGGTTCCCCCCATCAAGTTGGTAGCGCAGTGAAAGGAAAACACTTGTCCTCAAGATCTGCCACATGAGAAAGATCTCTCTCTCTCTCTCTCTCAGCTTCCCTTAGCCAATTATTATATGCTGTAGACCCAGTCACATTACAGCTTGCTATAGGAGCTCCCCAGTCACCAGAATCTAAGTGCGGTAGCGTACATCAAAAAATTGTATAAGAATTAACATTTTGAAATATGGCTTGCAGCACTTCATTCTAATGAAGAAATAATTACAGAATGAGAAACCTGAAGAAGGACACGCAAACGGATAGTGTACTAGAACTCCGTCGTTTGTCTGTAACTAGAACTGTATTACTCTGTATGTACTGCTAAGCTTTATATTGCATATTGTAGTGTTATTGTTGTAATTTTGCTAACATTGCATATAAAAGCCAACAAATATTGTTTAATTGTACACGGTGATTTCCTGTTTTACTAGCTATTATACACCGTGGTCCTGTTTGTTGTAACTCACCTGGAGATTGGCAAGGATGGTTCCCCAGAGGGGAATAGTTGGTTTGGAGGGTGGAGTCTATGGCTTTGTACCTGCCCAGGGTCCCACGCCTCCTGAAACCTCACCCTCTCCAGGCTCCATCCATCCCATCTCCAGAAATTTTCCACCTGGAGTTCGCAACCCTATCGCCTTCCCACCCAATCATCAACCTACCTTTATTTCCCCCTCTTCAGCTTCCCACCCCCCACACACCTGCAGCCTCTCCCATGCTCTGAAGCCCTGACTGCTACATCACATTGGCTGTCATACGGGGGCCACCTCAGCAGCATATAAGAATACAGAGCCCACCATTTTCTCCAGGGGAACTGATCGCTGCCATCTGGAAAGCAGTTGTAATTCTGAGTGATCTCCAGCCCTCATCTGAAGATTGGACACATTTTACCTCAGAACAGCAAACTGTTTAGAATGTTAGAGGCAAAAGCCAATCAAGTTGCATATGCAAACGACCTCTGTGTTCCGAGGCAGAGGCCAATGAGGCTGCATATGCAAATAACCTCTGTGTTCTGACTGGCTATGGGAGGGAGAGGAAAAGCAAAATGTTTAGAATGTTGGAGGCAGGACTCAGGCAAAGCAGCCAGTGGATAGGGAGACCCTCTGAATGACAGATCAGAGAGCCAACTGATTTTGGAGTGTGTGGAATGTTCTAGAGAATTGCCACTACCATTCGGCTTTTATTTATAAGGGAGATGTGCCAGCAACTTGCATAAGTTTCTTTGAAATATTACATGCAAATGTCAGTAATCACAAGCTGCATAAGTGTTTGTGCCAGCAATATATAAATGTACTGTATTAACAAAAGGTCAAAATACATTAGATAGCACTATATAAGGTGAATACTAAATTGTTGACTAATAATCTGTCAAACATCAGTAAATTGTTTTATCTAGCTTCTGGTCATGGTGATTTCTGTCTTTTTGCTATAGTTTGCAAAATACCATGGTCCCAACTTGTATTTACATTGTTGTTGTTGTTGTTTTTCTTTTTGGGTTCTGGACGGTGAAACTAAGGAACAGTGGGAGGGTGAGCTTAATACACTTGCGAGAACTGATGGAATACGGACTAGTGATTTAGGACAAAGTTTGAGTTTAGTGGCACCTTCAAGACAAAGTTTTATTCAAGGTATAAGCTTTTGTGTGCAAAGCACACCTCTTCAGAAGAAGAAGTGATTTGTTCTTGAAATCCATTCCTGAAGCATGAGAAATTGTTTGAGGGGGTATGTGATTTTTATCTGATTTCTTCAACTAGAAGCATGTTTCGAGTGGTCTCATCCATCCACTATCAGACGAGTGTCCGATCCCAGACTATTCCACTTCCCACGATGCCGCCACCTCTCCCGTATCTAATTTCTCATTTTCTCACCAAGTTAATTTTTTTAAGTGCTGAAAAGGAGTCTAGTACTTCCTGATCCTTCTCCTTCTTCTTCCAACCTAAAACATATGTCTGCTTTAAATTGCAGACACCTGCTTTCTACTTCAAATGTAATAAAGTGGGTGTGTTTATCTTTAAATGTCTTCTAGCATCAATCCCTTAACTAACACTGAGAACTGTTTACAGCACTCTGGGATGTGGATTATTCTAAGAGTTTGGCAGAAATCCTTTTTTTTTTTTGGCAGCTGCTCAAAGAATAATTTGGATCCTCCCCTAACCCCTGGTTGCAGTGATTCACAGTCTCTTTGGAAACAGAATTTTCTGGTTCGGCGAACTCCAGAGGTACACCGGTCTATTCAGTCGTGGGTCTCCGACCTTTTCAGAGCCTGTGGGCGCATTTGGAATTCTGACATGACAGGGTGGTTGCAGAAACAAAATGGCTGCCACGGTTTGGGAAGGGGGGACCTCATTGGTGAAGAATGCCACAGACTCCTCCAACGTTCCCTCCAAGCTGTGGGGTCTTGTGAGCAAAAATTCTACTTTATGAGCTACTGGCATTAAAGTTGCGAGTGAGCAATTTGGCTACTGCATAGATTAGTCTGCTCTGGAGCAATCCTTCCTGAGCTAAGACAAACCTCTGTGAGCTGGAGGCTAAAAAACTGTGAGCTAGCTCACACTAACTCAGCTTAGAGGGAACACTGGACTCCACCCTCCAAAGCAGCTATTTTTCTCCAGGGGAACTGATCTCTGTCATCTGGGATCAGCTGTAATACCAGGAGGTCCCCAGACTGCACCTGGAGGTTGGCAACCCTGCCACTCTCCTCCATCCTGGGTCACTTGGGAGGCAGAGAGAAAGGTGGAGCTGAGGTGGGGGTAAGGTCAGTCAGCCGGAGAAGGGACGGGTGAGGGGCAGGTGGTATTCCCCTTTCCACAGCGATAAAAACCCCACTTTGCCAACTGTGTCTAAGGGTGGTTCTGCACTAAAGATGTGAAGGCCCGGGGAAAAAAACCACGAAAATAATTCGTTGAAAAACATTTTTCCCCCCCTGAAGCCTTTTTTGTCCCCCCGCCCCCCGCACACGCATCCACCGAAAAATTAGAAAAGAAAAGAATTGATTATGGAACATTTTATTTTAACATGATGAATAAAATATTTTAAGACAAGGTGTTCAAATATTTTCCCAATCACTTCTAAAAAAATATGTATGGTGGCAGACTGATCTAATTTCTGTGCACTGAGGACAAGCAAGTCCTAGGTTACAAACTGAACTCTCCAATGCAAGAACAAGATGCATTTCCTCCTTTAGGAGGTGCTATTGTCACGAGAAAAGAAAAAAGTTTCAGTTTTGTTTTTGCATGTGGGTGGGTATTCTGTTTGTAATAATTGTTTCGATACACTATATTTTAATATACTAGTTGTGATAATTTCATGCCAAGTAAAAATGTCCATAGTCATATTTTATGTTCCTAAAGTGACAGAATGACTTTCAATCTGGAAAAGAAAAAAAAAGTGCTAATGTAGCATTTTTTCCAATTTTTTTGAAAATTTCCATTCCCCCCCAAAAAAACCGGGAAAAACCACGAGCGTCAAAATTTCCGGAAATTTTCCATATCTATTCTGAACTGGCTTTTCCTTCTGTTGTTTTAGCAAACCCACGTTGGAACAGAAATTCCCCATCTGCTTTGCATGCTCCTTTCACTTCCTTTGACTATTGGATTTTATGGTACCCTCTGCATTGTTTATGGTACCCTCTGCATTGCATGCCCTTTGACTTTCTTTGATCATTTTTATGGTACCTTCTGCATAGATTTATGGCTGTTTTATGGCCATTTAAGGGTGACTTTGCAGTCAGTAGGGGTTGCAGTGGCTCAGAGGTTAAGACGCTGAGCTGCAGAACAGAAGGACTGTAGTTCGGCAGTTCGAGACCGGAGTTCCGCGTGACGGAGTGAGCTCCCATCTCTGGCCCCAGCTCCTGCCAACCTAGCAGTTCGAAAGCAAGACATTGCAAGTGGATAAATAGGTACAACTTCGGTGGGAAGGTAACAGTGTTTCGTACACTTCGGTGTTTAGTCATGCCGGCCACATGACCACGTAGAAGCCTTCAGACAGCACTGGCTCTTCGGCTTGGAAACGGAGATGAGCACTGCTCCCTAGAGTCGGATTCGACTAGCTTTCGAGCAAGGGAAACCTTTTGCAGTCAGTAAGGTGTTGGCCCAGAGTATCTGAATATGTTTTGAGGTGCACCTTTTTCCTCAGTTGAGAAAATGTGGAGCGAATGCCAGATGCAGAACCAGCCTGAGACTAGACTTTATTTCCTTTTCCTGTCTCGTTGTTCCTATTGCATTGCCAATCACAAGATACAAAAGTTCTCTAAAAGGACAATGATGTTTTCCAGTAGGAGAGAAATGTTAGGAATCATTTTAGGTTCATGCATGTGTCTATGCGCATTAGTGGTAAATGCAAGCCTTAATCAAAGAGAGTGATATTAAGGTGCTGGATGAACTGTGAATAATAGACTCCTCTTCCAAGCTGGGGGAGGGGGGTTAGGAAGAAGAAATGTATATCAAGGCGCTATAGCTGTTGGATTGATAGATAATCTGTCCTCCTCTCTCTCCCTCGCTGGATAAATGATCGGGTAAATGACACAGGGACATTTTGGACAGACAATGTGTAATAATACGTTAGTCGTCAAAGCTGTTCCGGGGAGCTTTCCATTTTCACTTCTGTATCAGCTGCGCAGACTCCAGGAGCGGAGCGCTTTGGGGATAGAAAACAACGGCCGTTTCTTAACCCCTCCTTGCCCAGCTCTTTGGGAAAACGGGGCCACTTTTGGTACTCGAAACCGCACCACTCCCTGGAGCAGGTTGCAGAGGGTCCTTTTGGGTAGGAAAAAGAAGGGCTGTGTCTTCAAAACCTTTTGGTGTCGTGGTTAAGTGTGCGGACTGTAATCCGGGAGATCCGGGTTTGAGTCCCCGCTCCTCCACTTGCACCTGCTTGATGACCTTGGGCAAGCCGTAGTTCTGATAAGAGCTGTTCTTGAAAAAAGAGCAGTTTCTGTCAGAGCTCTCCCAGCCCCACCTCCTTCACAGGGTGTCTGTGGTGGGGAGGGGAAGGGAAAGGAGTTTGTAAGCCACTCGGAGACTCCTTTGGGTAGTGACGGGCGGGGGATAAATCCAATCTCTTCTTCTTCTTCTTTTACCTCACAGGGTGTCTGTTGTGGGGAGGGGAAGGGAAAGGAGTTTGTAAGCCACTCGGAGACTCCTTTGGGTAGTGACGGGCGGGGGATAAATCCAATCTCTTCTTCTTCTTCTTTTACCTCACAGGGTGTCTGTTGTGGGGAGGGGAAGGGAAAGGAGTTTGTAAGCCACTCGGAGACTCCTTTGGGTAGTGACGGGCGGGGGATAAATCCAATCTCTTCTTCTTCTTCTTTTACCTCACAGGGTGTCTGTTGTGGGGAGGGGAAGGGAAAGGAGTTTGTAAGCCACTCGGAGACTCCTTTGGGTAGTGACGGGCGGGGGATAAATCCAATCTCTTCTTCTGTTCTTCTTAATTTCAAATCCCCTTCCCGCTTGGCTTTGTTGCCTGATGGCACTTCTGGCTTTGCCAGCACATCACAGCACCACACATGTGTGATTTCCTGGTGTGTGTGTGTGTGTGTGTGTGAGAGAGAGAGAGAGACAGAGACAGAGACAGAGACAGAGAGACAGACAGACAGACAGACAGACACCTTTTTCTGGGGTTACCAACCCCCAGGTGGCTCCTGGCTGCCAAGAGATCCCCTAGAATTGCACTTAATTTTGATAACTACCGAGATCTGTTTCCCCAGAGGAAATGGTAGCTTTGGAGGGTGGGCTTTGTTGTGCTTAGGGTTGCCATCTCTGGAGTGGGAAACACCTGGAGATTTTGGAGGTGAAGCCTGGGAGATGGAGTCTGGGGGGAGGAGGATGAAGGAGGAAGAAGAGATTGGATTTATATCCCACCCTTCACTCAGAGTCTCAGAGCGGCTTACAATCTCCTTCCCCTTCCCTTCCCCACAACAGACACCCTGTGAGGTAGGCGGGGCTGAGAGAGCTCTGACTGAGAACTGCTCTTGAGAAAACAGCTCAGAGAGAACTGTGACGGACCCGAGGTCACCCAGCTGGCTGCATGTGGACGAGTGGGGAATCAAACCCGGTTCTCCCAGATTAGAGTCCACCGCACTTTTATATGTGTGTGTGCACGTGCACCTGGAAGTCATGGCGACCTCTGGTGGCTGACATCTACTGGGGGCCTGGAGGGTATTCGGAGAGGTGGCTGAATAAAGCCTGCCCCCGCCTCCTGCCTGCTGGTATTCCAAGAAGGTCTCCCATCCAAGTACTTGCCAAAGTCAACCCTACTTAGCTTCCAAGATCTGATGAAACCGGGCTTGCCTGGGCTACCCAGGTCAGGCAGAGTCTGCCACTCTTATCCACTACACCAAACTGGCTCTTCAGTGGGGTATAATGCCATAGAATCCAGTCTTCCAAAGCAGCCATTTTCTCCAGAGGAACTGGAGACCAGTAACCTGGAGACTAGTTGTAATTCCAGGAGATCTCCAGCCACCACCTGGAGACTGGCAAAGGTAAAGGTTCCCTTGCTTGAAAGCCAGTCAAATCTGACTCTAGGGTTGCGGTGCTCATCTCAGTTTCTGAGCCGAAGAGCCAGCGCTGTCCGAAGACGTTTCCACGGTCATGTGGCCGGCATGACTGAACACCAAGGCGCACAGAACGCTGTTACCTTCCCACCGAAGTGGTACCTATTTATCTACTTACAATTTCTTGCTTTCGAATTGCTAGGTTGGCAGGAGCTGGATCCAGAGACTGGCAACCCAATATTAATTTGTGGTACACCCCCACTGAGCTTTCTCCCCTCCCCAAGCTCCACCGGAGTAAACCACTGTTTACTTGCAGTAACTATGCTGTAGCAACAGTGGCTAAAGTAACCGTAAGCATCGGAATGTGACTGGAGAATTTGTAATACTGGAGAGAGGCCAGTTCTTGGGGAAATGCCCTGGCTAAGAGGAAGAGGAAGAAGACGAAGAGGAAGAAGAAGAAGAAGAGGAGGAGGAGGAGGAGGAGGAGGAGGAAATTGATCTTATTGAGAATCACCAGCAGGTCATGTTCAATGTTCCCTCTAAGCTGAGTTAGTGTGAGCTAGCTCACAGTTTTTTAGCCTCTGGCTCACACATTTTTGCCTTAGCTCAGGAAGGAGGGCTCCAGAACAAACTAATTTATGCAGTAGTCACATCGCCTGCTCACAACTTTAATGCCAGCAGCTCCCAAAGTAGAATTCTTGCTCACAAGACTCCACAGCTTAGAGGGAGCATTGGTCATGTTGTGTCGAGGGTCATCCAAGGATACTTTCAGACATGCTGTCCCTAGGGTTTCCAACTCTAGGATGGGAAATTTGTGGAGATTTGGGAATGTAGCTTGAGGAAGTTGAGGTTCAGGAAGGGGAAGGACATCATCTAGGAAGAATGTCATAGAGTCCATCCTCCACTATTGTCCAGGGGAATAGAACTGCGTAGCCAGTAGATCAGGTGTAATTCTCGGAGATCTCTAGGCCCCACCTGAAGGCTGGCTTCCCTAGGACTTATCCCTCCCCCACTCTCTATTACACTGTCTCTGGTACCTGGGGCAAAGGATACTCTATTAAAGATGTGCTGATTGAGACCTGACAACTGTCCTATCCCAGAAAGTGAGTGTGTGGGAGACACGCAGAATAAGTGGGCACAAAAATATTCCTACAAATGCATGCAAGATAGGAGCATATCTGTGTGGTGACTAATTGGGTGATATAAAGAAGCTGAACCAGATGGCGGTCTAAAAACCCCAAGCCATCCCCAAGGGCTTTTAACTTAATGTTATTTCATATATATTTTTTGCAGAAGAAACCATGTTGCGGGGGGAGGGGGATGCAGGGTTATCATGTTTGATGGGCAGTATTCAGCTCCATAGAGAAACCAGAGCAGCCTGTGGGAAAATCCACAGTATCAAGGGCGAATTTTATTTATTCATTAAAACATTTTTAATCCCATCTCTCTCACCGTAAATGTGACTCTGGTTGACTTACAGAGTCCACCAAAGAAATGATAGATGGATAGATGGATGGATGGATGGATGGATGGATAGATAGATAGATAGATAGATAGATAGATAGATAGATAGATAGATAGATGATGGATGGATAGACGGATAGCTGGATAGACAGGCAGGCAGACAGACAGACAGAGAGGCAGACAGACTCAAAGCTGCACAGAATTTAGAATATCAGCAACCAGCCCCCATATCCTCCACAGACATAAATTTTCTATCTACCCCACTACATGACAAAGGCCTGCCTGAAAGGCAGGGTTGCCAGCCTCCAGGGGGTGACTGGAGATCCCCTGGGATTACGAGTGGACTCCAGGCAACCAAGATCAAGTACAGCTCTTGTCAGAACTATGGCTTGCCCAAGGTCATCCAGCCAGGTGCAAGTGGAGGAGTGGGGAATAAAACCCGGATCTCCCAGATTAGAGTCCGCGCACTTAACCACTACACCAAACTGGCTCTATGGTGAACTCTATGGCATTAGACCCGATTGAAGATCTTCCTCTCCCCAAACTCTGCCTTCCTCACACACACAAACACACACACACACACACACACACACGATCTCCAGATATTTCCTGACCCAGAGCTGGCAAGACCTATGGCCGGACCAATGGCTCTGATAGAGAATTCCAGCAGGTGATGTGTGATGTGCAGGCTCATATACAGAGAGGTTATAATTTATCTTGTATTTGTTTTTATGATTCTGTAGGGATCTTGTCCTCTATATTTAACTATTGTTCTGTCTATTTTTTGTTTGGTTTTGTTTTGTCTGTTGAAAAAAATGGCAATTAAAAAATAAAAAAGAGAGGTTAGAGCTGCCAGATTAGGGTTACCATATTTTGAAAAGAAAAAAAAAAGAAAAAGAAAAAAGAAGAAGGCATATTTCCTGGCTGGTGCCACATGACAGAGTGAGCTCCTGTCTCTGGTCCCAACTCCTGCCATCCTAGCAGTTTGAAAGCAAGAAATTGCAAGTAGATAAATGGGTACCACTTCGGTGGGAAGGTAACAGTGTTCCGTGCGCCTCGGTGTCTAGTCATGCCAGCCACATGACCACGGAGAAGATTTTGGACGGTGCTGACTCTTGGGCTTGGAAACGGAGATGAGCACCGCCCCCCTAGAGTCGGATTTCGACTGGCTTTCGAGCAAGGGAAACCTTTACCTTTACTATTTAAGTTGTGATCATTGCTACTAACTAGTACTATTCCGAACCCTCCAGCCCCAAAGAGGGAGGACACCAAAAAAAGGGGGACACGTCCTCTAAAAAGAGAACATCTGGTAACCCTACCAACTAGGGTTGCCAAGTCAAAAAAATTCACTGGCGGGGGAGCCTCGCCGGGCTCTGGGAGCTGTCCTCGGATGCACGCGCGCCACCAGCGCATCACCAGAAGTGACGCGCGATGTTGACCACGTTGTGGGTGTGGCCCGAATCGTTGGAGGGAAAACCATAGATCCGGGCCACGCCCCAAAGTGATCCGCACTTAGGGGTGCGGAGTACCCTCCGGGGCCCGATTCCGCGGTGGTGGAAATCGGGCCTCCAACGCGGGGGTTTACCCGCCACCCGCCCCCACTTGGCAGCCCTACTACCAACAGAGTCCATCCTCCAAAGCAACCCCTTTCTCCAAAGGAGCTGATCAGGAGATCAGATGTGATTCTAGGTAGATAAAGCAGTTCTGGGAGGCGGAGCATGCCCAGGTGGAGGTGGTGTGGACTGTTGTGACACCCGGGGCCTTGCTGAGGTTGCCAGGTCCTAAGCTCTTGCCGGTCACGGGTGGGAGGGAGCTTTCTGGGAGTGGGGTGGGGCGATGTCACCGTGCATGTGACGTCTCCAACATGATGATGTCATTACATTGGGGACGTCATGCTGGGTCATGGTGGTTGGGGGCGGGGCGTCCCCCGCCAGCCGGCAAGAGGTGGGCAGGAGCCCAAGAAACCGGGGTTGGGGGAGCTGGCAACTCTAGGCCTTGCTGCCACCAGTGAGGAGCATCAACGTAGTGCAGGTGGGGCAGCAGGTCAGCTAAGCCCAGGCTCTTGTCAAGGTGAGCCTGAAAAGCAGCAGTCAGATGCTGTTTGGGGGTTGGGATACAGTTGCCAGCCTCCAGGTGGTGACTGGAGATCTCCCGGAATTCCAATTGACCACCAGGTTGCAGAGATCAATTTCCTTGGAGAAAACGGCTGCTTTAGAGGTTGGATTCTATTTTTTTAAATTTACTTATTTCAATTTATATCCCGCCTTGCCTGCACAGGCTCAATATGGCATAACACCCCACTGAAGTCCAAACTCTGGCCTCCCCAGGCTCTGCCTCCCAAATTTCCAGCAATGTCCCAGCCTACAGCAGGAAACCCTAGGTGTGGATGGAGCAGCAAGGGGAATGTGTGAGTCTCAAGGCAGGAATGGTGTTGTGAACCACTTCTTCGCCCTACTTGAATGAAGACCGGAACAAATGGGCGTGGGGGGGGGGAGAACAAGAAGAAGAAGAAGAGATTGGATTTATACCCCTGCCCTTCACTACCCAAAGGAGTCTCAGAGCATCTTACAATCTCCTTTCCCTTCCCCTCCCCACAACAGACACCCTGTGAGGGAGGCGGGGCTGAGAGAGCTCTGACAGAAACTGCTCTTTTCCAAGGAGAGCTCTTATCAGAACTATGGCTTGCCCAAGGTCATCCAGCAGGCGCAAGTGGAGGAGTGGGGAATCAAACCCGGATCTCCCAGATTAGAGTCCGCGCACTTAACCACCACTACACCAAACTGGCTATCAAACAAAACAAATGGAGCCTAGACCCTTGCCCAGCTTGCTGCAGGGTGCCCACGAGGCTCCCTGTCCTGTCACAGTGTCCCTCCAACAAGTTTCTGACTCACTGTAGGTTTTCTTTCTCTTGGGTGTGCAGGGTGGGCTTCTGTCCCATTTTGGTTTCCGGGCCCGTCAGAAGGATGTAGAATTGGGGGGTGCTCAAGAGAGCATTTTTGGGTAGCCATGGGGCACTACTAAGTGGGTTCACCAAATAAGTGTTCACCATGTTGGTCAAAACATTGTGTTGGGGGGATCCTTCATTTCATCCCATTTTGAACACCTTGACTGGCATCAATGCTTTATTTTATTGAAATCCAGTTAATTTTCATGAGTTTCCTACTTTGGGATATGGCTCCGATTATATATACCTCTAGGAATTCCAGTTCAAATTTGCCGTAGTACATTTTGGATATAGCAACATTTTGAGACCTTGTTAAATAAAGTAAACTTTAATAAACATGTATACTTTTGGTGCGCAGCAGATGGTATATGACAAAGCCGCCTGAAGCGAAAATAACATTGTTTGCCCTTGTTACTGTTTAAGCCATTTATAATGTACTTTATTCTCTTTCTGATTTCCAATTTGGAGTTTGAAAAGAGAATATTTGGATTATAGGACCAAATATAGGGTGGTTATTTTGGAGGGGGGGTTGGTTTGTGTGCGTGTGTGTCTTTCACCATTTTGCATATATGATGGGCAAAGTTCCTGTTTTCAGCCCTTAAACAATTCAGTACATACCTCCTGTGACCATCTCCTTGAATGTTCCATATGCATGGCTTGATTGTAGCCATGTCCAGGTGAAGGACTCCTTTATAAAACATGATGGAAACAGAAACAAAACCCTTATAATTCAAGCAGTGCCTCTTAGCATTCTCCCAACTGGCGGTTTTTGTTTCCATTGACAAGTTGTTGTGAAGGACTGGCTTATACATTAAGATTCCCAACTCTGGGTTTGAAAATTGGCAATCCTATTATAAGCCATGTTCATTCTTAAGTCAGTTACCGTTCTCTCAGAGCCTTTCTCTCAAGCCAGTTTGGTGTAGTGGTTAAGTGGACAGACTCTAATCTGGGAGAACCGGGTTTGATTCCCCGCTCCTCCACTTGAAGCTGCTGGATGACCTTGGGCAAGCCATGGTTCTGGCACCGCTGTTCTTGAAAAAGAGCAGTTTCTGTCAGAGCTCTCTCAGCCCCACCTCCCTCACAGGGTGTCTGTTGTGGGGAGGGGAAGGGAAAGGCATTTTGTAAGCCGCTCTGAGACTCCTTTGGGTAGTGAAGGGCGGGGTATAAATCCAACCTCCTCCTCCTCCTCTTCTTCTTCCTCCTTCCAGACCTAAGCTAAGCCAGTCTTATCATGAAAGTGAAGCAGCATCAGCCCTGGATAGTATTTGGTTGGGAGACTATGAAGGAATTCCAGGTTTGGTACGGAGAAGCAGACAATGGCAAAACATGTCTGTTGGTCTCTTGCCTTGAAAACCCTATTGGGTTGCCACAAGTCAACTGTGACTTGACGGCACGTCATGGACACACACCTTGCTACTGTCTATCATTCTTTTCTATTGATCAGGTCTTTCTATCAGTTACCATTGGGAGTGGATGTGTTGTTAAGAAGAGCATAAGAAGAGCCCTGCTGGGTCAGACCAGGGGTCCACCTAGTCCAGCATCCTGTCTCACACAGTGGCCAACCAGTTCCTCTGGAGGGCCAACAACAGGGCAGAGAGGCCAAGGCCTTCATAAGAGCATAAGAAGAGCCCTGCTGGGTCAGACCAGGGGTCCACCTAGTCCAGCATCCTGTCTCACACAGTGGCCAACCAGTTCCTCTGGAGGGCCAACAACAGGGCAGAGAGGCCAAGGCCTTCATAAGAGCATAAGAAGAGCCCTGCTGGGTCAGACCAGGGGTCCACCTAGTCCAGCATCCTGTCTCACACAGTGGCCAACCAGTTCCTCTGGATGGCCAACAACAGGGCAGAGAGGACGAGGCCTTCCTAAGAACATCAGAAGAGCCCTGCTGGATCAGACTTGTGGTCCATCTACTCCAGCATCCTTTCTCACACAGGGGTCAACCAGTTCCTCTGGAGAGCCAACAACTGGGCAGAGAGGCCAAGTCCTTCCCCTGAGGTTGCCTCCTGGCTCTGGGATTCAGAGCATTAGTGCCTCTGGATGTGGAGTTTGGTGTGAGAGCCAGTTTGGTGTAGTAGTTAAAAGCAGTGGACTCTAATCTGAAGGACCAGGTTTGATTCCCCACTTCTCCATGTGCAGCCAGCTGGGTGACCTTGGGTCAGTTACAGTCCCCTCAGAGCTGTTCTCTCAAGGGCAGTTCTCTCAGAGCTCTCTCATCCCCACCTACCTCATAGGGTGTCTGTTGTCGGGAGAGGAAGGAGATTGTAAGCCACTCTGAGTGAAGGGCAAGGTATAAACCCAACTCCTGTGGCCATACTACATCCTCTGGCAGCCAATCCCGCCCTCTGTGTAAAGTAGTCCTTCCTTTTGTCCATCCGGAACCTACTGCCTATCACCTTCATCAGATGCCCTCGAGTTTTAGTATTTTGGGAGAGGGAGAAAATTTCTCTCTATCAACTCTCTCCACACTGCACGTCATTTTATAAACCTCTGTCGTGCTCCCCCAAAAAAAAAGGTCGTCTCTTTTCTAAACTGAAAAGTTCCCTCATAGGCAAAGATCTATTTGGCAGAGAGATATCTGGGTGCCAGAGTTCCCCGTGCTTATCAGAAGATGCCCCAACGTGCCCAAGTCCCCTGGTGCAGGCTTCGCTTTTCATCTGCTATCCTCCCTGGGTATCTCTCTGTACTTCGGGGTCAGCCCACTAGCTGGAAATACCGTTCGTGGGGAGGGTGGGGTAAAAATGCAAATCAATAAATAAATGGTTTCCTGAGTATAGAGCCCTGGGGAACACCCCCCCCCCCCGAAAGGAGAAGTCGACCTTGTGTGATTCACCAGTGAAATCTTTCAGATCTAGGGTAGCCAAACCCGAGTTGGGAAACTCCTGGATATTTGGGTTGTTGTTTTTTTTACAACCTGGGGAGTTTGGGGAAGGGAGGGCTCTCAGCAGGGTATACTGTCCCAGAGTCTACACTTCCAAAGCAGCCAGGGGAACTGGTCTCTTTTGTCCATACCTCCAAAAGGATATTATAGCATTGGGAAAAGTGCAGAAAAGGGCAACTAGAATGATAAAAGGGTTGGAACGCTT
>NW_015173140.1:790883-807947 GCF_001447785.1 Gekko japonicus
CCTACAAAGAAAGGTTCAAGCACTCGGGGCTCTTTAGCTTGAAGAAACAACGGCTGAGGGGTGATATTATCGAGGTTTATAAGATTATGCAATTGGATACAGCAGGTTGAGAAAGAGGTACTTTTCTCCCTTTCTCACAATATAAGGACTCCATGAAATTGCTGAGAGGTCAGGTTATAAGGGATAAAAGGAAGTCCTTCTTCACCCAAAGAGTGATTAACACATGGAATTCACTGCCACAGGTGGCGGCTACAAGCATGGACAGCTTCAAGAGGGAACTGGATAAACACCTGGAGCAGAGGTCCATTAGTGGCTGTTAGCCACAAGTTATAGATAGGAAAGCTCACTCTGGGGCAACTGATGCACTGTATCTTGGTGCCCGGGGTGGGGGCAACAGTGGGAGGGCTTCTAGTGTCCTGGCCCCACTGGTGGACCTCCTGATGGCCCCTGGTATTTTTGGCCCCTGTGTGACAGAGTGTTGGACTGAATGGGCCACTGGCCTGATCCAACATTGGCTTCTCTTATGTTCTTATGTTCATTCCGAGAGATCACCAAGCCCCACCTGGAGGCTGGTAACCCTATAATCAGATATCACTTTATTTAATGATGCTTTTGGATTTTGGTTCAAGTTACCCTTTGTCTCTTTGGGTACGGGCGGGCTCATTTGACTGAGTATGGATGCCTTTAAAACAAAGTGGCAGAACCTCTTGTTTGGATTGCCTGGGGATTTACCCTAATGGTATTGATAGCTTTAGTTTAACCTCTGTTGGAAAGTTGGTTTTGAGACGTCTTTATGCCTTAGATCAGGGGTGTCAAACATGCAGCCCGGGGGCCGGATAAGGCCTCCGGAGGGCTTCTCTCAGGCCCGCAGTGGAACTGGCTGTCTTCTGCGTCTTCTTCCAGTTCTACTGCTGCTGCGTCATCGTAGGTTTGTAGCTTACAGATACACACCTGAACAGCATACTCAAGAATGTAACAGCACAGGCATTTTGATGCAATAATTCAGAGCAAGAGGTGTCAGTTATCAGACACTGTTTAAATAAACAAAATATTGCAAGAGTGCTGATGTTTTAAGCATGTTTTTATTTTAAGTAAATAAAAAAACCTTTGTGTTTGTGTCCTTTATAAAGTTTATATCTCCGCTACCTGGCATTACATTTTATGACACACATAGTCCAGCCCGACAAGGTCTCATTTTTGTCAGATCCAGCCGTCATAACAAATGAGTTTGACACCCCTGCCTTAGATGAGTCCAGTACTAAATTTAGGGCCCACAGTTTGCCCTCCCCTTTATTTGGCCAGTTTATCTCAATTATCTGACGGTTCCTAAATATAGGCGAGCCTTTATGTTGGCCCGACTTAATTCCAATGGCAGAACTTTCAGGCTACTTTGAGAGGATTCCATTAGCTGAAGGTTTCTATAGCCGGGAAACCAGGAAGTCTTGGCACTTTGTTACACTGCTTATTGGACTGTCCAATATTTCATAGGTATATAATTGTGTTTGTTTCTCCCTTCCTAAAGGACCTGGCCGGTCCCTCTGTCCACTGTAAGCTACAGAACCTCTTGCCTGGGAACGGATCGTGATACTAGTCTCGCTGTTGCCAAGTTCTTTTCTTATGTAATTAAATCCAACCGATAGTTAGATTCGGACAATTTGATGTTTACCTGTTATAGGTGTGCCTATTGTTAAAATTATTGTTGATAATATTATATTGTTGTTATTCTGAATTGTTAATGTTCAAGACTGTAGTCATAAGAGCAGAGAATTAAAAGGAAAGGCTTTAATAAACTACAATATGAGTGAATCTTTAAAGAAACAACTATGACATACCTAAAGTCACTTTAAATGTTTGCTTGCTTTCAGCTTTCAAACCTTACAGTTAGAAGGGGGGTGGGGGTTTGCATTAAAAGCAATGAACTGTGAGCGTAAACTATTTTTCCCCCTCTCGACTGTCTTTATAATTTTCCTTATATTTTCCCCCTCTCATCTGTCTTTTTATAAATCTGCACTGAAGATCCTTTGCTTTGATATTCATGCGGGGGGAAAATGTTCTAGGCAGAATTCTCCTTTATCCTGCCCGAATGTCTGCCAACGTGAGCCTTGTTACTACAGTAAGGCACATTTTCCTTCTGTCCTCAAGCTGTTTTGCTGCTTATTATCTTGTCGAACATCCCAGCCGCCTGGCAGGATGGAGATTAGAAGTGCTTAATATTCATTTTATAAGAGTATTGCTGATTTTTTTTTGGGGGGGGGCCTGCAAAGGCCACAGTGCAGAGATACAATGCATTAGCACACAAAGTTTGGTGTGATCTACTGAGCCCTCTTAATCGTCCTTCTTCATCCTTTTTACGGTTTGTTTCAAAGTAATCCGCCGCAGTCTGCTGTTATCCCCCTAAGAAACGTGCTTGAAAACTGAATGTAGAAAGAACTCTAGATTTCAGACAGAGGCAAATGATTAAAAGAAAAGAAAAGAAAGACGGAACATGGGAGTTCCGCCGCGGAGGCACCATTTAACTGAATGGGAGAGAGCGATTTGGTAGAAATATCAGGCGAGTTAAGATTTGGGTGCAGTAGCATCTTAAAGACCGACAAGATTTTTTTGGGACGTAAGCTTCCAAGCGTCAAAGTTCCCTCCGTCGTGACTGCCAGTGCAGAGCTGTGGATAAGATGATGCACAGGGGTGGCCAAACCGCGGCTCGGGAGCCGCATGCGGCTCTTTCACACGTATCGTGTGGCTCCCGGCAGGGCTCCTGGGGAAGCGAAGGGGAGGCAGGCCTCCCCGATTGGTCTTCCCTTCCCCAGCCAGTGTTCCCCTCCCTGGGTAGGCTTGAGATGAGCGGGAGCAGAGAAAGAGAGCAACTTTAACTTTCAATGCGTTCTCAAAGCCCCCCCCCCCAAGCCTACAAATATCACTGGACAAATAAGTATCATTATCAATACCTGTTTTTACCACTTTTGTTTTTATTTTTGGCAGTCTCGTTTATTTAATGTTCATAAAAAACAAATGTGCATATTTTCCAATAAAACACGTGTGCAATATTTGTTAATGCCTTGTGGCTCTCAGACATCTGACGTTTATCCTGTGTGGCTCTTACATTAAGCAAGTTTGGCCACCTCTGGACTAGGATCTGAGAAACCCAGGTTTGAATCCCCACGCTGCCAAGGAAGCTTGCTTGGGGACCTTGGGCGAGTCACACAGAGGCTGAGCTATCTCACAGGAATATTGTGAGGATAACATGACGGAGAACAACGTAAGCTGATTTGGGTGGTGAAAGTCGGGATAGAAATAAAATAAATACCCAGGAAATCAGGCTGGCCAGTTTGGTGTAGTGATTAAGTGCGCAGACTCTAATCTGGGAGAACCGGGTTTGATTCCCCACTCCTCCACTTGCACCTGGCTGGATGACCTTGGGCAAGCCATAATTCTGTCAGAGCTGCTTGAAAAAGAGCAGTTTCTGTCAGAGCTCTCTCAGCCCCACCTACCTCACAGGGTGTCTGTTGTGGGGAGGGGAACGGAAAGGAGTTTGCAAGCCGCTCTAAGACTCCCTTGGGTAGTGAAGGGTGGGGTATAAATCCAATCTCCTCCTCCTCGTCATCCTCTTTAAGGTGCTTGAAAACTGCACATATAAAGAACTGTAGGTTTTAGACAGAGGTGAACAATAATAAAAAAGACAGAGGGAGGGCCTGTGGCTCAGTGGTAGAGCACCTGCTTGGCGTGCAGAAGGTCCCAGGTTCAGTCCCCAGCATCACCAGTAAAAAGGATCTGGCATTAGGTGCTGTGAAAGACGTCTGCCGAAGACCCTGGAGAGCTGCTGCCAGTCTGAGTAGACAATACTGACCTTGACGAACCAATGTTCTGATTCGATATAAGGCATGTTCATATGAGGATCTGTGGCACAGTGGTAGAGCACCTGCTTGGCATGCAGAAGGTCCCAGGTTCAATCCCCGGCATCTCCACTTGAAAGCACCAGGTGATGTGGAAGACCTCAGCCTGAGACCCTGGTGAGCCACTGCCAGTCTGAGTAGACAATGCTGGCTTTGGTGGACTGGGGGTCTGATTCAGCGTAAGTCAGCTTCCTGTGCTCCTGTGTGGTGACGGAAGGTGTGATCAAGCCGCAGCCGACTCACGGTGACCCCATATAGGGGTTTCAAGGCAAGAGATGTTCAGAGGTGGGTTGTCATTTCCTGGACTTCCTGGGTCATCTCCCATCCAAGTACTGACCAAAGCTGACCCTGTTTAGCCTCTAAGATCTGATGAGATCGGGCTAGCCTGGGCCATCCAGGTCAGGACAGATGAACAGAGGTGGTTTGCCACTGCCTGCCTCTGCCTAGCGACCCAGGGCCCATCTTGCTACTGGACTTGAACTCTTACTCTTCTACTGCAAACTAACATGTCTGCCCACCTGAGAAACTATCAGACAGGTGGTTTGAGATATGGGGCTAGACAGAGAGAGAAAGGCCTGGCATAACTCATTTGCATGTGCCACATCCCCTGACATCACCGGAAGTGTGTCAGAAGGCAACACTCACCGCTCAGGCTCCACTGGACTCTTTTGGATTGCTAGCTGCTGGGGGGTGGAATGTGCAGATCTGCCCTCGCAGAGGAGGGAGAGCTTGTACCTGTATAAAACTTGGTCTTAAAGGTGCTACTGGACTCTTTTGGCTGGGGTGTGTGTGCTCTGCAGCTTACCTGGCTGCTTGTTGGTGTGACTGAGGGCTACTGGGAGCAGAGGGTGGGGCTTGTTGCATGTGCCCGCCCCCTGGGCTCTTTACTGCCGGAGCAACATTTACTGGGCTTCCTGGTGATCTGATGAAGGATATTTTCAGTGACATCAAAAGCAGATGGTAGACAGCTGAGTGAAGGCGGAAGAGCTCCTCCCAAGGGGTTGTGCCCGCGATCACTCCCGAGCACACTTCTTCTACCGCTAAAGAAATGCTACATACATGGACAATAGAATGATTTGCTAGAATTTAATCTTTAAAAAAAAAAAAACTATATTTACTATGATCCAGAACTCCACGTGTGCTCTCGAGCATGCACAGGACTTTGGGTTACCAACCACTGGACAGGGCCTGGAGGTCTCCTGGAATTAAATGGCTGCTTTGGAGGGTGGGCTTTATGGCATTATGCCCCTTTGAGGTCCCTCTCCTTCCCAGACCCTTCCTCCCTGTTTTCCAACCCCCCCAAAATCTCCAGAAATTCCCCAGCTCTGAGCTGGCAACCCTAAGAGTATGTGGATGCTCCTTTTCAGTGAAAAGAAGAGATCTGCCCGTGCAAAAGGTGCAGATCTTCTTTCACCATTTGACATCAGTAAGGAATTGGGTTGCTAGCCTCCAGGTGAGGGCCTGGAGATCTCCTGGAATTGCAACTGATCTCCAGACCAATGAGATCAGTTGCCCTGGAGAAAAGGGCTGCTTTCGAGGGTGGACTCCATGGAATTATGAGGTCCCTCTTTTTTCCAGGCTCCACCCCCAAATCTCCATGAATTCCCCCAAGCAGGAGCCGGCCACTCTAGAGAAGTCCCATGTGCCCTGGCCCCACTGCTGGACCTCCTGATGGCCCCTGATATTTTCGTCCACTGTGTGACAGAGTGTTGGACTCGATGGGCCATTGGCCTGATGCAACATTGGCTTCTCTTATGTTCTTATAGATGGAACTCTCAGTCTGGGGCAAGGGATGCTCTGTATTCTTGGTGCTTGGGGGGGGGCAACAGTGGGAGGGCTTCTATTGTCCTGGCCCCACTGATGGACCTCCTGATGGCCCCTGGTGTTTTTGGCCACTGTGTGACAGAGTGTTGGACTAGATGGACCATTGGCCTGATCCAACACTGGCTTCTCTGATGTTCTTATAGATGGAATTCTCAGTCTGGGGCAAGGGATGCTCTGTATTCTTGGTGCTTGGGGGGGGGAGTGGGAGGGCTTCTAGTGTCCTGGCCCCACTGCTGGACCTCCTGATGGCACCTGGTATTTTTGGCCACTGTGTGACAGAGTGTTGGACTGGATGTGCCATTGGCCTGACCCAACATTGGCTTCTCTTACGTTCTTATGTTCTTATGTTCAGAGTTTCTACACCAAATCTGGACCAGAGGACTGCTGAGCTTAAAGCAGGCCATTGACTGAACTTGTATGTTTTCCTTCTTTTCTTTTTTATCAGACTGGAAGGAAGGAGAAAGGAGACCCGCTGAACATCGCTATCGACAAGATGACCAAGAAAACACGAGATCTACGGAGACAGGTACTTCTTGTCCTTTGCTGCATCCGTTAGCTGTAAAGAAAGCCTGGGTTGGTGGGGACATCGGCTGCTGAGGCAGTAATAGAGTCGGAGAGGGGTGTCCCTCTTTTGACAAGTACTGTCTTGCAAGTCTCAGTGTGGGGTGTCCCTTCAGAAAGCAGGCACTTCACGAGTACAAGTTAAGGAGTGCAAGCAGGATTGTAGATCTGTAAATGGGTCCTGCCAGATGTCTTGTTCTTAGAATCATAGGGTGAGGCTGTGTGTAGTCTTGCCACGCACACAAGTATTTTATTTTATTTCAAATATATGGTTTTATTTTTTTTAAAAAATAAAAACTTTAACAATATAACCATATACTACATTTCGGAACAATATCTCTTCAGTAACCTATCAATTACAATATTAACTTTTAACAAAACAATACTCTCTATTCCTGTTAAACAAGGTGTAAGCTATCCATAATTTCTGGAATTTCTCCTAGTTTTTGTAAGAATTCTAGAATAGGAAGAATAGGAAGAAGAAGAAGAAGAAGAAGAAGAAGAAGAAGAAGAAGAAGAAGAAGAAGAAGAAGAAGAAGAAGAGGAGGAGGAGGAGATTGGATTTATACCCCACCCTTCACTTGGAGTCTCAGAGTGGCTTACAAACTCCTTCCCCTTCCCCTCCCCACAACAGACACCCTGTGAGGTGGGTGGGGCTGAGAGAACTCTGACACAAACTGCTCTTTTTCAAGGACAGCTGTGCCAGAGCTTGTGACTCACCCAAGGTCACATCAGCAGGTGCAAGTGGAGGAGTGGGGAATCAAACCCGGTTCTCCCAGATTAGAGTCGGCACACTTAACCACTACACCAAACTGGCTCTCCAGTTTGGAAACCATATTGCAAACATCATTTTACTGTTTTCTGCAAGTTTAAATTGTATTAACCCTGTATTTTTTTTTTCTCACTAAATACAAGTTCCATTTTTTACTGTGCCCAGCTGATATACCTTCAAGCATTTTACTTCATTTCAAATTAACTTTCTACCATTTGGGCCTGAAGGAGACCTCAGGGAGGGGGTGGGGAGTGCCGTCAAGTCACAGCCCAATTATGGTGACCCCCATAGGATTTTCAGGGCAAGAGAGAAACAGAAGTGGTTTGCCATTGCCTGCCTCTGCATAGCAACCCTGGACTTCCTTGGTGGTCTCCCATCCAGATCGTTACCAAGGCTGACCCTGCTTAGCTTCTTAGATCTGACAGTATCAGGCCAGCCTGGGCCATCCAGGCAGAGCCCCCCCCCCCCCCCATGGTCATTCACAGTAAAAACCCTCCCAAGAATGCATATGCAGCATGCCATGTCCTCCTCTTTAACAGAAATAAGAGCCTCCGGATGATTAAAGCACAGCTGAAATCAAACAGACCCACCAGTCTGTTTGAAGACCCTCCAAAACAGAATGTTTGAAAAAATAAAATCCAAAATACTCGGGATCAGCATCAATTAAGTATAATGACATCTATTTGTTCTGATTTGTTTTGCTCGCTAATCCAGCTGTTTGAAGAATATGAGCTTTCGTGCAACTCGAGATTTCCCTAGGATCACTTGTCGGTTATTGACTCAAAGTGCTTTCGGCTCAGTTCTTTGGTTCTGAAATATTTTTTTGGAGATATGGCAGTGGGGGGGGGGGATTAAGACCGGTGGACAGACTAACCAACATTTGTTTCTTTTATTCTGCGCAACACGGATGCATTTTTCTGGTTTCTCAAACACGGTCTCGCCGAATAATGGCTTGCTCTGTATGATAACTTGATGAAAAGTAATTTGTCAACTGAGCATTTCAGTAAGAATTAGGTTTGCCAACTTCCTGGTTGGGCTTGGAGACCTCTCGCTATTACAAGTGATCTCCAGACAGAATCATAGAATCATAGAGTTGGAAGGGGCCTCCAGGGTCATCTAGTCCAACCCCAAATGACCAAGATCAGTTCCCTTGGACAAAATGGCTGCTTTGCAGGGTGCCCTGTAAGGCATTATACCCTGCTGAGGTCCCTCCTCTCCAGGGGTAGTTTCGTAGAAAAAGAGCTAGGGGAACTCATTAGCATAACTCATTAGCATATGCCACACCCCCTGACATCAGGGGCCCGGCGGTGGACCTGCAAGACCAGCGGGAGTGCGAGGAAGCCCCGCCAAGGCCCTCCCTGGCCCCAGGCAGGCAGGGGTGGGGAGAGGTGGGGAGGAAGCAACTTACCCTCCCTCTTCTCCTGCCTCCTCCTGGCTGAATGAGGGCTGGAAGCGGGGTGGCCGGAAGCAAGGGGCAGGGCTTCGTCATGTGCCCCACCCCCGCACCTCACCCGGGGGAACTGCAATCCCCCGCGATCCCCCCACAATCCCCCCCGAATCAACCTCTGCTCCTCTCCACAAATCCCACCCTCCCCAGGCCACCCACCTGAAATCTCCAGGTATTTCCCATCCCAGAGCTGGCAACCCTAGTACGAATCCCTGTTGGATTTGACCAGTGGTCCATCTAGAATAGCAACCTGTTCCACACAGTGGGCAACCAGTTGCCTTGGAAGACAAACCTAGCAAAACAATAAATCACCGTGTATACATATACAATATAAGCAAATATTTATATATAATAGTTTTAGAAATCAATTGTCAGCAAAGTTACAACTATAACATTATAGAATGCGATCTTATACAATATCACATATTGTAGACTCTGTCACATGAGAGCATATTAGGAGCTCCCCAGTTACCAGATTAAACGCGATAGCGTTAAAAAAAAACTGTATAAGAATTTACATTGTGATATAATGCTTGCAGCACTTTATTCCATTGAAGATAACAATACAGATGACAAACCTGAAGAAGGATTCGTAAACGGACTTATACTAGAAATCCGTCGTTTGTCGGAGAATATACTGTAGTGTTTCATATGTACTGCCAAGCCTAAGATCGCATTCTATAATGTTATAGTTGTAACTTTGCTGACAATTGATTTCTAAAACTATTATATATAAATATTTGCTTATATTGTATATGTATACACGGTGATTTATTGTTTTGCTAGTTACTGTACACCGTGGTCTTGTTTGTTGGAAGACAAACCGGCAGGGCATAGAGGCTAATGTCTTCTCCTGACGTTTCCTCCTAGGACTAGTATTCCAAGGTTTAACTGCCTCTGGAGGTGGATATCCCCTTCAGTCGTCTTGATTGGTAGCCACTGATGAACCTCTCCTCCATGACTCTGTTGAATTTACGCTTTAGAAAGGCCGCTAGGCTCATCACTGCATCCACCGCCAGCGAAATCCAGAATTTAATTACTCATTGAATAAAAGCTGAGTCCACTAGCATCTAAAAGACAAGCAAACTTTTGCACAACATAAGCTTTTGTGAATCAAAGCTCGCTCCATCAGATACACATTCTAGAGTCTAGACTCATGAAACTTTATGGCGTTGCAAAAGCTGTCTTTAAGGTGCTACTGAACTTGAATTTTGTTCTTCTACTACATACTAGCACAACTACCCACCTGAAACTTTTTCCCCCACTGAGTAAAGAAGTAATTCCCTGAATGTATTGTCCATCAAATTCATTGGACACCCCCAAGTACTAGTATATTGGTTGAGAGGGAAAAAAACAAACAAAACAAACCCAGGTTTTCTTTATCCACTTTCTGCACCCCCATGCATAATTTTATACATCTCTTTCTTGCCTCCCATTTTGTTTGTTTGTTTTCTGTAAGAGCCATGATTGTTTCCATGTCCGTTCCTGTAGCTAATGCTAACAATTTTATCTCTGTGGAGTATTCGACAAGTGGCCCAACACCAGTTACAAAATAATTATACAGTCACATTTCCCCCCAAAATTGCACTCCAACTTTGGACTAGTCCATCCTTCCTTCTTATGTGATCCCTTGATGCTCCAGAAATATGTGCCTTAACTAAACGTGGACAGGGTCCTGTGTGTTTGCATTCCATTCTTCAAACTGTGCAAGCTCATAGTTTCTTTGTTGTATGTTCATCTCATCTTTGGGAATCACCTGTATTGGTCGCCAGCACTTTCATGGAGCTAGGTCCAGTTCTTTTACAGAGGAATGAGGCAGGTGCTAATTCAGAAGTCAATGTAATAGTGATATATATATATCACTATATATATATATATATATATATAAAAAGCAGAGCAAAAAGGATTACCTAACAGAAACTACATGGCCTAGAAGCAAGGACAGGATGTTAGAAAGAAGGCAAGGTACTAAGACTCAACAGGAAGTTATTTGTTGCACATATTTACTTACTTCATTCTTACAGTGTGTGCAGGCTAAGATCCGTCTTGCTTTTTTACTGCTGAAGAAGGAAGGAATGGGGTCCTCTTGGATCGCCCATAAGAAAATAAGGGAAGCCATGTGGGATCAGGCCAATGGCCCATCCAGTCCAAAACTCTCTGTCACACAGTTGCCAAAAATATCAGGTGCCATCAGGAGGTCCACCAGCAGGGCCAGAACTCCAGAAGCCCTCCCAACTGTTGCCCTCCCCCCAGCACCAAGAATACAGAGCACCACTGACCCAGGCAGAGTGTTCCATCAGAGCCAGAGTGGTGTAGTGGTGAGGAGTGCTGACTCTAATCTGGGAGAACAGGGTTTGATTGCCCACTCCTCCACAAGCAGCTGCTGATGTGACCTTATGAAAGACATAAATTCTTTCAGAGCTGTTCTTTCACGAGCAGTCCTCGAGAGAACTCTCTCAGTCCCACCTACTTCACAGGGTGCCTGTGGTGGGGAGGGGAAAGGAAAGGAGTTTGTAAGATGCTCTGAGACTCCTTTGGGTAGTGAAGGGTGGGATATAAATCCAATCTCTTGCTCTTCTTCTTCTTCTACTACTACTACTTCTTCTTCAACTACTTCTATTTCTACTTCACCTTGTGGCTAATAGCCACTGATGGACCTCTGCTCCATGTTTAACCAGTCCCCTCTTAAAGCTGTCTATGCTTGTAGATGCCACCACTTCCCGCAGCAGTGAATTCCACGTGTTTTTCCCATATACAAAAGGGGGGGCGCTATGATGAGAATCATGGGGCCTGCATGGACAAAAGCTATGTGGGCGGGGACTGTAGTTAGGAGCAGGGCTATTTTTGGGCAGGAACGCACAGGAACGGAGTTCCGGCTGGCTCCCAATTTGGCCACGCCCAGCAGGAACTCATTAGCATAATAGGCCACACCCAACAGCAGGATCTCATTAGGATTGGCTACATCAGGGGTGTGTGGCCTAACATGCAAAGGAGTTCCTGCTACAAAAAAAGCCCTGGGTTTTGACAACAAACAAGGTAAACAGAATAAGAAGGGAAAGGTGGGTGTGGCTGGATGACCACACATCTGGTAACATGGGGGTGCAGCCTAATGTACTAATGAGCTGTGCTGTCAGGGGTGTGGCCCAATATGCTAATGAGTTTCTGCTGTTGGGTGTGGCCTATTATGCTAATGAGTTCCTGCTGGGCTTTTTCTACAAAAAGAGCCCTGGCTACTAGGAAGGGGATTGGACAACACTGAGTGGAGGGGGAATGGCCGGATCCAACCACTTTTTCTCTCTTTCTCATTGAGACTCAAGGAGGATAACAGAATTAGAAAGCAGTGTCGACAGGCCAGTATAAATGCATACAAATAAAGCAATAAAAAGCAGTGGATTTTTTTTAAAAAAACAAACAAACAGTATAATACAGCCAATAAATGTTGCTGCAAACATATTATATGTATTTAAGAACGGCATAGGCTAGCCAAGATCTAAGCTAAGCAGGGTCGGCCCTGGTTAGTTCTTGGATGGGAGACCACCAAGGAAGTGCAGCACCACCGCCATGCAGTGACGTCTCCCTCCCACCCCACACAGGATTAGGGCAACTCCTAGCTGGGTCTTGGCGGGGAGTGTCAGGAGGTGTCAACGATTCCGGGGTTCCATCCTGGACGTTTGGTCAGGGCCCCAGAATAACTAAGACCAGCCCCGAGTCCTTCATCTATGATACGGTGATGTAATATCGACCTAGCTTTCTAGGTCGTTATCAAGATTCCTGGGACGGAATGTTCTGCATTGGTGATGTTCACTGTTATCAAAGATCCGAGAATTCAAGTAAGGCCAGCCAGGTCCCGAAAAGCCCCCGTACGTATAAAGTTGGTCTACTCTGCTTCCCCTCCATTTCCTTTGGAGTGACCCTAGAAGGCCCTGACCTAGATCATCCAAGCTAGCCACATCTCATTGGGTCTCAGAAGCTAAGACGGGTTGGCCCCTAGTTAGTATCTAGATGGGAAGCTTAGGGCTGCCAAGTGGGGGCAGGGGGCGGGAAAATCGGGCCCCGGGGGGAACTCTGCCCCCCCGAAGCGCAGCGTGGCTGCGTCACCAGAGGTGATGCAACCACGTCAATCATGTTGGGGGCGTGGCCCTGATCGTCGGAGGGGAAACTCTATGGTTTTCCCTCCGACAATCGGGGCCACGCCCTCAACGTGATCAATGTTGCCCGTCACTTCCAGTGATGTGCTGGCAGCGCGCTTTGCGTGCGCGCACGACGAGGGACGGCTCCCGGTGCGCTGCAAGGCTCCCCTGCCAGTGAGTAAAATTCACTTGGCAACCCTAGGGAGGCTGCCAAAGAGCTCCAGGGTTGCTACACAGTGGCAGGCCACGGCAAACCACCTCTGAGCGTCTCTCGCCTTGAAAACCCTACGGGGTCACCATAAGCCAGCCGCGGCTTGATGGCCCTTCCCACCGTCCCCAAAGTTCTCACAGACATTGTGACCACAACACTCTCCCCTCTGCATAAAGAGCTCTCCTGAGTGATTATAAGTCTGAGGCCCAGAAGGTGTCTGGTTTTCAAAGGTAATGTGAGTGTTCAGTGGTTGTGAGGCCACTTTAGTTCCAGAAAATTTAAAAAATAAAAACCACGCCACTGATTCTTAAAACTGATCTCACCACAACCATGAGCAGTTTCCACATGGACGTCTCGTTCTACCTTGGCTTCCCTGTTGCGACACTGTCACATTTCAATGTACAAGACATGAGGATGGATGTAATAGATTATTGTGGACCATAATATCCCGTTTCCCAGGGAGATCAGATCAGGATAAATTAGTTATATTACTATAATGCAGGGGTCATTTCCTGCAGGAGCACACAGGAGCGGAGCTCCGGTAGTAAAGAGCCCAGGGAGCGGGCACATGCAACAAGCCCCGCCCCCTGCTCCCAGCAGCCCTCAGTCAGAGCAAGACGCAACCAGGTAAGGTGCAGAGCCCCGGCCTCCAGGTCTAAAACAGTCCCGTGGCACCTTTAAAACCAAGTTTTATTCAGGTACAAGCTCTCCCTCCTCTGCGAGGACAGATCTCCACGTTCCCCCCCCCCCAATAGCTAGCAATCCAAAACAGTCCAGTGGAGCCTGAGCAGTGGGTGTTGCCTTCTGACACACTTCTGGTGATGTCAGGGGGTGTGGCATATGCAAATAAGTTATGCTAATGAGTTATGCTAATGAGCTCCTGCACCTCTTTTCCTACGAAATGACTCCTGCTGTAATGTATTCAGTCCCGACTGCGTGGCAGACAGGGGCTCCACGTGGTCCTGCTAAACCTCTGAGCTTCGCTTTAGAGAACAATGGACTAAGCAGATCCTAGCCCACACCAATCCGAGGGCTAGACTCCCGGCCGAGAGCCCATGGAACTCTCGGCCACTGTAAATAGCCTATTACAGTGTGTGGGGGGGTGTTTTGCGGTGTGGTTTTCACGGAATATAAGCCGGCCTGCAAGCCGGAAAAAGTTGTCTTGTTCTGCACTAATAAAAGTATGAGAACTGTAATCAGTCGTCAGTCTCAGTACTTTTCAATTACTGACACAGAGATAGGCAAGCCCATTACTCTCCAAATGGCAAGATTCACCGACGTCATTATGAAGGATAAAAAGAGGATGGGACATGGTGACCATCATATGTCTGACCCGTGACTGCTTCACTCCGGGTCAATTGTTATTTGTCATATTTTATAGGTCTCTGGATTGTACGGTCTTTTTCTCTTACTTTTAGATATACAATTTTGACGATGACTTTGTGTTTGTATTTTATTACTCATTGGAAAATGTTTAATTTTGAAATCATTATGCTTTCCCTTTTAATTTTATCGCAGTGGAATCTCCACCTTGTTCTGTATTCTTGCTGTAGCTTTTCTCTGCTAATGCAATAAAGATGGACTGATTCTGGAAACAGATCTCCACTAAGACATCCACATGGATGTCTTGCTCTTCCTTGGTTTCCCTGTTGTGACGCTGCTTTGGGGAGCATCCATACCCCATTGCCCTCCCCGTGTCCTCTTCCCATGTTTCCTCCTGCTTTGCTGCAGTCTTTCATAAAAACATAAGAAGAGTGCTGCTGGGTCAGACCACTGAGGTCTCATCTAGCCCATCATCTCGTCTCACGCAGTGGCCAATCAGTTCCTTTGGAGGGACAACAACAGGGCAGAGAGGCCGAGGCCTTCCCCTGATAAGAACATCAGAAGAGCCCAGCTGGATCCAACCAGTGAGAGTCCATCTAGTCCAGCATCCTGTCTCACACAGTGGCTAACCAGTTCCTCTGGATGGCCAACAACAGGGCGGAGAGGCTGAGGCCTTCCCCTGATAAGAAGAGAAGAAGAAGAGAAGAGAAGAGATTGGATTTATGCCCCACCCTTCACTTGGAGTCTCAGAGCGGCTTACAAACTCCTTTCCCTTCCCCTCCCCACAACAGACACCCTGTGAGGTGGGTGGGGCTGAGAGAACTCTGACACAAACTGCTCTTTTTCAAGGACAGCTGTGCCAGAGCTTGTGACTGACCCAAGGTCACATCAGCAGGTGCAAGTGGAGGAGTGGGGAATCAAACCCAGTTCTCCCAGATTAGAGTCTGCACACTTAACCACTACACCAAACTGGCTCCAAACATCAGAAGAGCCCTGCTGGATCAGGCCAGTGGTCCATCTATTCCTGCATCCCGTCTCACACAGTAGCCAACAAGATCCTCTGGAGGGTCAACAACAGGGCAGTTAAGATAAGAACATCAGAAGAGCCCTGCTGGATCAGGCCAGTGGTCCATCTAGTCCAGCATCCCGTCTCACACAGTGGCCAACCAGTTCCTCTGGAGGGCCATCAACAGGGCAGAGAGGCCGAGGCCTTCCCCTGATAAGAACATCAGAAGAGCCCTGCTGGATCAGACCAGTGAGGGTCCATCCAGTCCAGCCTCCCGTCTCACACAGGGGCCAACCAGTTCCTCTGGAAGGCTAGCAACAGGACAGAGAGGCCGAGGCCTTCCCCTGATAAGAACATCAGAAGAGCCCTGCTGGATCAGACCAGTGAGGGTCCATCCAGTCCAGCATCCCATCTCACTCAGTGGACAACCAGTTCCTCTGGAGGACCAGCAACAGGGCAGAGAGGCCGAGGCCTTCCCCTGATGTTGCCTCCTGGCTCTGGGATTCAGAGGATTAATGTGGAGGTTCCCCTCAGTCACCATGGCTAGTAACTATTGATAGACTTATTCTCCATGAATCTACCTAAACCCCTTTTGAAGCTGTTTATTCCTGTGGCTATCACTACGTCCTCTGGCAGAGAACTCCACATTTGAATCAATCTCTGTAACGTAGAATTTCATTTTGTCCATCCTTAGCCTACTGCCTTCAAGTTCTAGTATTTGGGGGGGGAGAGAAAAAAAGTTTGCTTTGTCAGCTCTCTCCACCCCCTGCATAATGTTATAAACCTCTATCATATCCCGCATTATACCCCCATTTTTTCCCCCTTCTCAGTCTCAGCAAGTTCATATCCCATTAGCCTATACTTGATGTTTGGATTTTCTCTCCCAGTGCTTGTCGCCTTACACTTACCCAGGGCTTTTTTGTAGAAAAAGCCCAGCAGGAACTCATTAGCATAACAGGCCATACCCAACAGCACGAACTCATTAGCATATTAGGCCACACCCCCATGTTACCAGAAGTGTGATCATCCAGCCACGCCCATCTTTTGCTTCTAAATCTCTTTACCTTGTTTGTTGTCAAAACCCAGGGCTTTTTGCATGTTAGGCCACACACCCCTAATTGTAGCCAGTCCGGATGAGTTTCTGCTGTTGGGTGTGGCCTATTATGCTAATGAGTTCATGCTGGGCGTGGCCAGCTTGGGAGCCAGCCGGAACTCCGTTCCTGTGCGTTCCTGCCCAAAAATAGCCCTGCACTTACCAACGCTGAACTTCATTTGTCACATTGTCAGGCACTCACCCAGTTTGTTGGAAAAGTTTACTGATCTTTTTTGGAAAGTACCTTTGGATTCTGTATGTCTGGGCAGGTTAGACCTGGCCGGTCTCTTGTTACAGTACTCTGTCCTTGGCAAGCTCTGTAGCCTGCAGCTGTTTGGAGCAGCAGCGGGATAAAAATAAGAGCAACGTTGCCCATGGTGATTCCAAGCGCTACCCTCTGAAATGATGTAGCAAGGAAGGCAGTGCTGTGCCCACCCCTCACGTCCCTGGCCCTCCTGCCTGGCAACCCCAGGGCAGGTCACATTTTGTCAGGGCCATCTTACTTGGGCACCATATCATTTACAGTTTAGTGTAGTGGTTAAGTGTGTGGACTGTAATCTTCAAGAATTGAGTTTGATTCCCCACTCCTCCACTCGCAGCTGCTGGATGACCTTGGGCAAGCCATAGTTCTGATAAGAGCTGTTCTTGAAAAGAGCTGTTTCTGTCAGAGCTCTCTCAGCCCCATCTGCCTCACAGGGTGTCTGTTGTGGGGAGGGGAAGGGAAAGGAATTTGTCAGCCGCTCTGAGACTCCGAGTGAAGGGCGGGGTATAAATTCAATCTCCCTCCTCCTCCTCCTCCTCCTCCTCCTC
>NW_015173140.1:808247-815040 GCF_001447785.1 Gekko japonicus
CCTCCTCCTCCTCCTCCTCCTCCTGCTCCTCCTCTTCTTCTTCTTCTACTTCTTCTTCTTCTGCTTCTGCTTCTGCTTCTGCTTCTGCTTCTTCTTTCATTTTAATAGCCATCTCCCCTCCACCAAAATGCTTCCATAGTGTGTATGTGTGTGGGGTTTTTTTGGGGGGGAGGATTAAAATTGTAATATCACTATGGTCTTATAACATTACAATGGCATGATGCAAGAATGTATCAGTTCCTCCCTCCCTCCCTTTTGTTTGCAGAATTATAGAGGGAAAGGTGTACTGGCTGCACATTTATCCTTCTAACTCTACAATCAAAACTGCTAGAGTCTTTTCCAAAAAGTAAAAAGAAAATGGGGAACTAATACATAGTTGCGAAAGATCATTATAATGCTGTAACAATATAGCTATTGCCTTTTAAAAAATACCTGAAAAAGCCCTGCATTGGGAGGGGGCTAATAGCGGCCGCAGAGGGCTGAGGCAAAGGAAGTGCAGGGGAAAACATCTCTGTAGATGTACCATCGCCACCATGAATGGCTCTGCATTACTAGCAGCCATGAGACCTCCATAGAGAACCATCCCTGTGTGGAAGGAGCCATGCTTCTCGTTTTCATAGGAGCCTTTACCGGCAGCCATCGTTCTGTGTCTTCCCTGGGTGCATTAAACATATATTTCTCCATGCATCCCTTCCAAATATTGCTCAGGGAGATCAGTAAGGAACGGAGCCAGGCCGCGAACAAAACGCTTGCGAGTAAGCTGGCGTGTACCAGCAGCAGTCTGTAGCGTCGGCCGTCACTTCTTCCGCTGCATGGCAAAGACGGGGAGTTTGACGTCTGATCGGGGGGCTGTGCCAACTGGCAGGATTCTTTGCTCTTCTCCCACAGACAAGCTTGTCAAACAGAACACAACGAAAGCCTCTTTCATGGCAGGCGACGGTAGGCAAGAGCGTTTACAACAGCGAGGTGTTCCCTGCCGCCAATTATTTGGTTTTCATGCATTATCTCTTTTGGAGAAATGGAGGGAGAGAGAGAGAGAGAGAGGGGAACTAATTGATAAACAATACACATTGTCCTAGGACAGCAGGCACTTAAAGGCATTTGAAAGGCTGCGATTTCTTCAGTTGCGTCGGAGGAGAGAGAAAGGAGAAGGGCAGACAGAAGAATGTGGATGTCTCCCATGCAGGGAGTGAGCCCATAGCAAGAACCCACCTGGCCCGTACATCCTCTGTGCCATCTGTTTGACTGTCACTGCCCCGGCATTTTGCCAGTTATGACTATGGTCTTCTTTGCCCATTGCCCGTGCAGTCTGCATTGGATGCTTTGCTGAGCCAATTGAGTAGCCGCCTCTGCCATTCCCCCCACACACACTATTAAAAAAATAAATACATTTGAAACATTTTGAGTGCCGCCTGCAAGGGTCTGCAAGGCGGTGAACATAAAAATGTTACGATATTTGAACAGTTTAAAACATAAAATAATCAAATTAACAGCACTTAAATAAAAAATGCTAGAAGGAGGGTCGGTACCCATTGTTTGTTCGTTTGCTTGTTTGTTTAATTTGGTTTATACCCTGCCTTCCCTGCCAAGGTGGGCTCAGGGCAGCTTACATAAAACGTCATATAAATACAATTAAGACCCATCATAAACAACATAAACATAAAATAGCATGCATTCATTTACAATACTCCTAAAATGCTGGAACGTGTTCTGGTAAGAAGTGAGAGCAGAAGCTTGCATTCAGAGGGAATTGGATAAGCATATGGAGCAGAGGTCCATCGGTGGATATCGGTCGCTTCGACGGGAGGGCAGGGTAGAAATCTAATAAATTAATAAATAAAATAGGAACTTTCGGTCTGCAGCGAGTGATGCTCTATCTTCTTGGTGCTTTGGGGGGGGGGGAGCAACAGTGGAAGGGCTTCTAGTGTCCTGGCCCCACTGGTGGACCTCCTGATGGCACCTGGTATTTTTTGGCCACTGTGTGACAGAGTGTTGGACTAGATGGGCCACTGGCCTGATCCATCATTGGCTTCTCTTATGTTCTTATGATACTACTTAAGGTGACAGTGTTTTCATGATGGTGTTCACGCCAACTCCATTTATTCGAGTTATCGTGCGGCAGGCACAGGCTGAAGATGGAAGGTGGTGAAACCAGGGCACAGGGACACTTCTCGGCTTGCAGTGTGGCTCTTTAGTCAAACGCCTGGTGGAAGAGCTCCATCTTGCAGGCCCCATGGAACTGTTAGAGGTCCTGCAGGGCCCTGATCTCTTCCGGGAGCTCATTCTACCAGTATGGAATGTTCGGGCTTTGCCAGAGCAGTTCCTTGTACTTTTCAGTCTTATAGCAGCCACAAAAGCTGTAGTGTTGTAAAGGGGGGGGGGATCTGAAACCATACCCTCGTCTTAATGAATTAAGGGTATGATGCTGGCATTCTGATGTATATTTGATGTATATTTGCTGATGTATTTTCCTTTAGGCTGCCTGGAAACTATGCCTGTTGGGTTTACGCCTCCTTAGCAAAGGTTAGTTATTTCAGTATATCGGGTTGCTCTCCTTGATATCTGGCTTCATACAGTTGGTGATGGACAGTAGGTTCAGGACAGACAAAAAGAGATGTTACTTTACATAGGCCGCGGGCACACGGGCAGGAAAATGCAGGGGGGAAGCGTGGCTGTTTGCCCCGGGGCAAAATAACGCGCGGTTGCGCCAGCAGACGTACCGTGGAGGTCCCGTGGAAGTCCCGTGGTAGGGGGGAGATGCCGAGCACACCACAATCCTGCGCCGCGGCAAAGAAGTGGTGCGGCAAACGGGTGGGGGTTTTTCCCGCACACCAAAGTGTGCGCATGCCCCGTTGGATGTTTGTGCGCATCCCATGGACAGTTGGGAAAAAAAACCTTTATACGAGGGGGCATGGGCAGGTGCCGGAACTACCACCGGAAACCTGATCAGATGCCCGTCCTTGCCCCGCGGTTACCGGAAACTAGTACCTCCAAGGTACTAGTTTTTAACCGCGCATCTTTGGAGTGAAGCCTCGGGTGAGCCACAGGAGCTCTACGCTTCCCAGATGTGGCGGTGAGATCGCACCTGGAAAATCCGCCTATCTTCCGTCCCTCTAGTTTGCCTAATGCTCCATGTGACCGCAGCCATGGAGAGTGATTAAAATGTGGTATTCACTGCCAGAGGACGTAGTGATGGCTTGATGGCCACAGGAATAAGCAGCATTAAAAGGAGCTTAGCTAGATTCATGGAGGGTAAGTCTATCAATGGCTACTAGCCATGGTGGCTGAGGGGAACCTCCACATTCAGAGGCACTAATCCTCTGAATCCCAGAGCCAGGAGGCAACATCAGAGGAAGGCCTCGACTCGGCCTTCATGCCCTGTTGTTGGCTGTCCAGAGGACAGAATGCTGGATGGACTGTTGATCTGATCCAGCAGGGTTCTTCTTAAGCTCTTAAACACTCTTTTGGTTCTTCTCATTCTCTGTCACCAGCCAAGCAGTGTTGTTGGTTTTTCTTCCTGCTCTGCAGGCATCGTGGTCATGTTCTTGAGGTCATTCAGTTCCCTCAGTGCGCTTCCAGCAGGGTCCCGACACAGTTTCTGCCTCATCAGGATTAGGCACATGTTTCTATTTATGAAGACCTTCCACCCACCTCTGGCTCCGCTCACAGTCTTGCAAACGTGCTTCAGAGATGTGAGATGGTGCAGAAATATGTCTTAGCGGGATGTCCGTTCTAATCGGGCTTGTGTGGAATTTAGAATCCAGTTGAGACCAGCATTGAGCAGGGAGAGAGGAGATGCCAGGATTTCATACTGGCACTTCCTTGCAGTTCAAATAGTTTCACCATTTGAACATAAGAACATAAGAGACGCCAATGCTGGATCAGGCCAAAGGCTCATCCAGTTCAACACTCTGTGTCACACAGTGGCCAGGAAATACCAGGTGCCATCAGGAGGTCCACCAGTGGGGCCAGGACATTAGAAGCCCTCCCACTGTTGACCCCCCACAAGCACCAAGATGACAGAGCATCACTTGCCCCAGAGCCCCTATCTATACCTTGTGGCTAATAGCCACTTATGGACCTCTGCTCCATATGCTTATCTAATTCCCTTTTGAAGCAGTCCATGCTTGTAGCCGCCACCACTTTACCTTCCCTTGCTTAAGCTTATTATGTCATAAGAGATTTATTCATTTTATTGAATTTGTATCCCGCCCTTTCCTTGATGGGCTCAGGGCGGGTTCCGACAGTAAAAGCGCAATACAGTTAAAACCATTTTAAAACACAATGTAAAATAACATGACATAACAACACATAAGTCACAAGTACCGTACCACTCTAATAAAAGCCAGATGCTTCAGTGGCTGATGATGTTAAAACCAGTTTTTTGTTATAAAGATCTTTAAATTTAGGATCCCAAGGTCCCAGGCTACAGATAGACCCAGGCTACAGCTGGAGGGGGCCTAAGGAGGGGAACGTCCGCTGCTTCAACAAAAAGCCCAGTGGAAGAGCTCCGTCTTGCAGGCCCTGTGGAATTGTAATAAGGGAGTCTCTTGTCCCCTGAGACATTGTGTCATCTGATTAGAATGCATGAACAGAAGCATTGTGTCCAGATCACGGGAGGTGGTAGTTCCACTCTATCCTGCTATGGTCAGGCCTCACCTGGAGTACTGTGTCCAGTTTTGGGCACCACATTTTAGGAAGGATGTTGACAAGCTCGAGCGTGTCCAGAGGATGGCCACCAGGATGGTGAGAGGGTTGGAATCCAAGTCTTATGAGGAAAGGCTGAGAGAGTTGGGTATGTTTAGCCTGGGAAAGAGAAGGCTTAGGGGGGACATGATTGCAGTCTTCAAGTATTTGAAGGGCTCTCACGTAGAAGATGTAGCAGATCTATTATCTCTTGCTCCGGATGGCAAGACTAGATCTAATGGGTGGAAATTACAAGGGAGTCGTTACCGGCTAAATATCAGGAGAAACTTCCTAACTGTAAGAGTGGTTGAGCAGTGGAACAGACTGCCTCGGGAGGTGGTGGATGTTCCTTCGCTGGTCATTTTCTAGTGGAGGCTGGACAACCATCTTTCGGGTATGTTGTAGGTATGTAGGGCTATCTTTCAGCGATGCTCCTGCAGAGTGCAGGGGGTTGGACTAGATGACCTGCAAGGTCCCTTCCAACTCTAACATTCTATGATTAGGGGATCTGGCCTCACCTTGCTATACTAGACCGCTTTCTGGAAAAGCCAAAGTAAACATGAAGCTCCTAATCACGTAGGCTTGACCTTGAACCCAACAGCATCACATCTTAAGAGCAAGCGCGGAACAAAAATTGAGCCCAGTAGTAGAGGTCAAGACGTCTGAGCTGCAGACCGGAAGGTCGGTAGTTCGGCAGTCCAAGACCCTAGTGCCGCATGACCGAGTGAGCTCCCGTCCCTGGCCCAGCTCCTGCCAACCTAGCCGTTCGAAAGCAAGAAATTGCAAGTAATGTAAGGAGTATTTCCTTATTGCAAATGGCCAACTAATCCGGCATCACGTTTGTGGGAGTATGAGGTCATTGTATGTACAGGAGAGACCTGCAGGCACATGTGTCTCCATGGAAGGCCATGTGAAAGGAAAGTGGGGGAGGACAAAGGGAGAGAGAAGGGGTTGGGGGGCAGCTCCCAGGTTAAGACCAAAAGAGACATCCCATTCAAGGGGGTAACACCTACACACACTTAGAGTGTTGTAGTGCCCCCCAATGTCCAGGCATGCTGAGTGGCTCACTCCAACAGAAAGGTATCGGCGGGGGCTGCGGCGGCCATGTGCACCATGTTGGGGACCGGTGTTCCCTCTAAGTTGAGTTAGTGTGAGCTAGCTCACAGTTTTTTAGCCTCCGGCTCACACATTTTTGTCTTGGCTCAGGAAGGCTGGGGCTCCAGAGCAAACTAATTCATGCAGTAGTCAAATTACCTGCTCACAACTTTAATGCCAGTAGCTCACAAAGTAGCATTTTTGCTCACAAGACTCCATAGCTTAGAGGGAACATTGTTGGGGACCCCTGCCCTAAGATACGTCCATCCAGCGTTTGCTTGTTCTGTTTTGCACTTGAAGACTGAAAAGACTTGCCTTGCCTAGGCCTGTCATTTCACAGACTTCTGTTTGTCGCCCCGCATGCGTTTGTGTGCCTGTGTTCCTTTCCTTCTTGGCTGCAGAATCCCCTTCTACGCAAAGCCAGTGCTGAAGTGTTTTTAAGCTCCACTTACAAAATAATAATAATAATTACAGCTGCTAACAGAGATGTGGTTATGCTCAGAAATCAAAAGCTACCTACACCCATTGCATTGTGCGTGTGTGTGTGAGAGAGAGAGATCAGAGCTTGCAGCTGTCACATGCTAGCTGTGGACTATCGACTGATTTGATGAGATCGGAGTTCTCAGCAATTATGGGAAAGGCGGGCTGGTCCCTTCCCTTCACTTCCAATTGCTTGTTTGGTTACCTCTTTCCAAATCTCGTTCTCGGGGATGGGTTCTCCCTGTGACACGATCTGTTCTTATCACTCTCCGAAGCGCTTCAGAGACTATGGAGAGAGTCTTTAACACCGCTGATTGACTCTTTCTGGCCTGCTGTAATTTCCTTTTGGCCTAATTACGGGGCTCGTATCCATTTACTCTACACATACTGTTTGCTGATGCTGTATGCTCATTTCAGGAGGCCATGCGCCATTTGCAGAAGAAGAAGAAGAAGAAGAAGAAGAAGAAGAAGAAGAAGAAGAAGAAGAAGAAGAAGAAGAAGAAGAAGAAGAAGAAGAAGAAGAAGAAGAAGA
>NW_015173140.1:815144-818595 GCF_001447785.1 Gekko japonicus
GCTTACAAACTCCTTTCCCTTCCCCTCCCCACAACAGACACCCTGTGAGGTGGGTGGGGCTGAGAGAACTCTGACACAAACTGCTCTTTTTCAAGGACAGCTGTGCCAGAGCTTGTGACTGACCCAAGGTCACATCAGCAGGTGCAAGTGGAGGAGTGGGGAATCAAACCTGGTTCTCCCAGATTAGAGTCCGCACACTTAACCACTACACCAAACTGGCTCTCAAGCATGAACTGGCTTGAGACTGGGTAGGCCTGGACTTGTTTCCTACAGTTCAAGCCATTCAATGTCTTGTAGAATACATTCCAGGAAGGAACCACATCTTGGAAGAACCGTCTCCTTCCATATGTCCCTGTTAGGGTCATCAGCTCCGAGGCGGGACCTGGAGATCTTCCTCAGATGACCAAGATCAGTTCGCCTGGAGTAAATGGCTGCTCTGGAGGGCAATGCTCCCTCTAAGCTGTGGAGTCCTGTGAGCAAAAATTCTACTTTGTAAGCTACTGGCATTAAAGTTGTGAGCGAGCCATTTGGCTGCTACATAAATTAGTTGGCTCTGGAGCCATCGTTCCCGAACTAAGACAGAAATGTGTGAGCCGGAGGCTAAAAACTGTGAGTTAGCTCACACTAACTCAGTTTAGAGGGAACACTGCTGGAGGGTGAACTCTTTGGCTTGATACCCTGTTGAGGTCCCTCCCCTCCCCAAACGTCACCCTCTCCAGGCTCCACCCCCAAATCTCCAGATATTTCTTAACCCAGGGCTGGCAACCCAATTCTGAGTCCATCAACTATAAGGTTTTCTCAGGAAGAGAAATGTCTGTTCCAATGCTTGGTATCTGAGGTCTAGTTCCTGTGTGCCAGCAGTGGTCATCAGTGTAGACCCACCGTGGTGTAATGGTTGAGAGTGTCAGGTTAGTGTTTGGGAGACCCACAGTCGAATCCCCACTCTCACTGGGTGACCTTGGGCCAGTCACATACTGTTAGCTTAACTACCTCGCAGGGCTCTTGCAAGGATAAAAATAGAGAATGATGTAAGCCGCTTTGGGTCCCCAGCAGAGAGGAAGGCAGGGTATAAATGAATTAAATAAATAATAAATCAATCAGACAAACATCTGTTGGAGGAGGAGATTGGATTTATACCCTGCCCTTCACTCGGAGTCTCAGAGTGGCTTACAAACTCCTTTCCCTTCCCCTCCCCACAAGAGACACCCTGTGAGGTAGGTGGGCTTTGAAGGGGGTCTGAATAGGCAGCCATCTTTTTTTGGGGGGGAGAGAAGGGAGAGATTTGCGGTTTGTTATTGTATGTTTGTTTTGAAGCTGAAAGTGATTTTATAACTATTGTTGTAAGCCTCATTGAACCACGAGGAAAGGCAGGCTATAAATGCTTTAATAAATTAAAACACCCTTGCTTGACTTTGGGGTTGAGGCTAGGACTCTAGCTAAGGGCGGTGCCTCGTCTTGAGACAGCTCACCAGTGGTTCAGTGCGTGGACTGTAATCTGGGAGAACCAAGTTTGATTCCCCACTCCTCCACTTGCACCTGCTGGATGACCCTGGGCAAGCCGTAGTTCTGGCACAGCTGTTCTTGAAAAGAGCAATTTCTCTCAGAGCTCTCTCAGCCCCACCTAACTCATTGGATGTCTGTTGTGGGGAGGGGAAGGGAAAGGCGTTTGTAAGCCGCTCTGAGACTCCTTTGGGTAGTGAAGGCCGGGGTATAAATCCAATCTCCTCCTCCTCCTCCTCCTCCTCCTCCTCCTCCTCCTCCTCTTCTTCTTCTTCTTCTTCTTCTTCTTCTTCTTCTTCTTCTTCTTCTTCTTCTTCTTCTTCTTCTTCTTCTTCTTCTTCTTCACTTCTGAAGTCTCTTTGCAGGGCCCAGACTGCTCCCTGTTTGCTCAGAAACCCCGCCCCTTCCGAATGATGCAAAAACGCAGTCGGGGACCATCCACGGGTAGCCTCACTGTAGCTCTGGTTGCAAATTGCCTTCCTGGCCGGAGGCAGCAGCTGCTCCATCTGTTGTCCGAGCTCGCTGTGGGTCATTGCTGAAACACCAGACATGTGGAAAAGGAACAGCACAGCCAGAGGTGTTCTGGAAGCCACCCGCTTGTACGGGCAAGCGGACTAGTTCCGCCAAGGGAATCAACTACCACAGGAACAGTTTTTAAAACACCTTCATGGACCCCCCCCCTCCGGGTTTTGTGGGCATTTCTTGCCCACCGTCTATGCATGTGGCTCTTTACAGCCGGTGCTGTTTTTTCTTCCCTGTTTAGAACTCTAATCTGGCAGAGGCATTTATGGATTGATTCAGACCTTGCGAGCTCTCAGCTCACAGGAGGGGAGGGAGGGGGGAGGGCTAGTTTGCTTGCTGTCTGCAGTACGCGGCCGTTCCGCCACAGCAGCAGATTCTCTCCTCGCAGAAGATCAAACGTGCAGGCAAACATCAGGACAGAGACTCTGGGAGTGAAAAAAGAAACCTCTGTCAACTTTATTCAAAGGAATAAGCAAAGAGTCGCCGTGTCGAACAGACCTGTGCATTGCACGTCATCCTTTTTTAAAAAAAATCATAAAAGTCTGTTTTGCAGGCTATGCATTGGTTTCCTTCACGGGTCGTCAAATGTGTGGCAACTGCATTTTGATCCACAGATCACACAAAATATATAGCAGTGCCTGTTTTACCTGGGGGCAGAGGTACTCAGAGCCAAACTAAACATTGCAGGCGGGCGTGGCCCCTAGGACGATCCGTGGCCAAAGGCACCATTTTAGATACGAGTTTGGCAATTTAAAAATTATTGCGAGGGCCTGATCCATCAGTGAAAAGAGCCACATCTACTTCCATCCCTTGAATGAGGCCTACACTTCAGGAAAGCTCATAAGAACATACGAAGAGCCCTGCTGGATCAGACCAGTGGTCCATCTAGTCCAGTGAGACAACCAGTTGCTCTGGAGGGCCAACAACAGGGCATAGAGGCTGAGGCCTTCCCCTGATGTTGCCTCCCGGCTCTGGGATGCAGAGGTTTAGTGCCTCTGAATGGGGAGGTTCCCCTTAGGCCCTAGGAGTAGTAGCTATTGATAGATTTATTGTCCATTAATCTACAGTTTGGTGTAGTGGTTAAGTGCGTGGACTCTAATCTGAGAGAACCGGGTTTGATTCCGCACTCCTCCACTTGCACCTGCTGATGTGACCTTGGGTCAGTTGCAAGCTCTGGCACAGCTGTTCCTGAAACAGCAGTTTGTGTCAAAGTTCTCTCAGCCCCATCCACCTCACAGGGTGTCTGTTGTGGGGAGGGGAAGGGAAAGGAGTTTGTCAGCCGCTCTGAGACTCCAAGTAAAGGGCGGGGAATAAATCCAATCTCCTCCTCTTCTTCTTCTTCTTCTTCTTCTTCTTCTTCTTCTTCTTCTTCTTCTTCTTCTTCTTCTTCTTCTTCTTCTTCTTCTTCTTCTTCTTCTTCTTCTTCTTC